>NC_056737.1:340430545-340528045 GCF_019279795.1 Protopterus annectens
TTTTAACTGAACTTTAATGATTGAGGAACTAGCTCCTTCTTTAAAAGTAAAGCTAAAAACTCCCATTGTGACACTGAGTGCTTCTCGACACAAGCAGTATGAACTGGTCCCTCCTTGTTTTTTGATGTACCAAACTACTGACATACTGACTGGTGAATGCAATTGTACCCAAAGGAAGAGCATCCTGGAAGGCCTACAATGCTAAAAGCATTGCTGTTCTCTCTAGGACACTGATACACAAGTTGGCTTCTTTGGGGGAATCAAGTGCCTTGGACTGTTTTCTCCAGAAAATGGCCCATCCCCCCCAACTGGGAAGTGTCCATGGTCACTATGGCCTTGGGCTGAGAAGGAATGAATGGATGGCCTTGTAGAACCTGACCTGATTGAATGCACCACCTGAGCTCTCTCTTGCATGCTTGAGTGATTTGTATCCGAATTAACATTGGTTGGTGAAGCATCAACCACTGTGTTGCTAGCATCCACTGGGGAATCCTCATATAAAATCTTGCTAAAGGCACTAGCATTATTGCCGCTGACAATGATCCTAGAGCCTGAAGGTCCCAGCAGGCTGAAATGTTGGTACTGCAGATTATTTTTCTAACCTGTACTCTGACAGTCTGTATTTGAGGGAAGCAGTGAAACTATCATTGACTTTGTGTTGAAAACTGCTCCTAAGAATTCCAAATTTTGAGTTGGTTCCAGTTGAGACTTGTCATAGTTTATGGTTATTCCCAGATGAGAACAAGTCTGGAGAACTGGATTTCTTGCCCTTATCAATGGATGCCTGGTCAGGATAGAAATGAGCCAGTCTAGATATGGAAACACCCGAAATCCCTGCAGTCTCAAGTGAGCTTCTACTACTGCAATGCATTTGGTGAACACCCTGGGTCTGCAGTAAGACCAAAGGGCAGAAACCTCAAGTGGTAGTGACTGGTTCTCAGCCAAATGAGTAAGTACCTTCTTGATTGTCTGTTCATCTTTATGTGATAATATGCATCCTGAAGGTCTATTGAGTACATCCAGTTGTCCAGTTGGATAATGGATCGAACCATGACCCTCAAACTTGGTATGTCGCACTGACTTGTTCAAGTGGCTTTGATCCAAAATTGGTCTCCAGTCCCCCGTTTTATTTGGCACTAATAAGAACCTTGAGTATAGTTCTGGATTTTAACTTGTCTGGTGGGACCTTTTGTACGACTCTTTTTCTAGTAGCTTTTGTATTTAAATCACTTCTTCCCTTTGACTGAATGGAATGCCAGGAATTTTTCTTGATATTGGAGGCAGAAGGGAAGAGGGTAATATATAGCCTCTGGATATAATCCTCTGCACCCAACTATCTTTTATGTCTAGCCAGGCTCTCTAGTGCAGGGATAAATCGACCCCCAACTGCTTCCAGAGGTGGGCAATTGGGCCTCCTTCCAGGAGCGCTGGTAGGGTCTGCCCAAGAAAAAATCCCCGACCCCTGATTTTATGGGCCTCCTCTGCCATATGGGCTGCATAAACTGTTAGAATTCCCCCCTCTGCCCCTGGCGGAACTTCCTCCATGTGTCCTGAGAAGGACCCTAGGGTTTCCTGAACCACATCTTTCAACTACCTCTCCGATTCCTTGAAAATAATCTGAGGCGTTGAAAACACATGCGCTTATTGCAGACAGGGTCTTTCCATCCTTCTCACACCTGGATAAAGTCTCTTTCCACTGTGGAGCCGAACATGGTAGTGCTGTCAAAGGGTGCACTGATGAACAAAGACTTGAAGGGCTCCACAAAATCACACAACCACATCCACAGGCATGTCTCCTGATGGAAATGCCTGAACCTGCTGGCCTTGAGGCGTCTTCAGCCACATGAGAAATAAGCCTCACGGATGAATTTGAAATAGATTTTAGCGTAGCCAACTGGGAAGTCACGGATAATTGGACCTCTGCAGAAATGGATCATGAGTGGGTATTTTGAAAGTTTGTTAACCAAATTATTCTGTAACCTAGTAAAATGTGCAAAATAATTCAGCAACCTCAGGGTAAAGGTGGCCGAGGCATACACATGCTTTACAAACCTGTCAATTGCCCTACACTCCCTGTTAGGGGGACAAACAGAAGAATTCTGCTCAACAAGTTCCTTTTTGGTAGCCACCACCATGGTGTCAACAGGCAGCCCTTCAGCCCAAACCTCTTTTCCCAGAGGTGGTGCAAGAATCTTGTTTGGTCTTCTGGCTACGGGTTTCTACTGTCAGGTTCCTTCCACGGCCGCAGAGACACCAGATCAATGTTGGCAGGCGGAGTAACCCCGGATGTAGATGGGCTGTACAGAAAGCCTGCAGGAGTATGGACTCCACAGATAAAAGGCTTCTGGAAGTCCATCCACCTCTCTGTTTTAGAATATCAAGGATGTCTACAAATCAGATGTCTTCGGGAGGTGATCGTGGGGACCTTTCACCTTCATCGAAGTCCTATTCTCCATGACTGGCTCTTGCAGAGAGTCCAAGTGCTTCCTCCTGTACTTCTTCCTAGGGAACTCCACAGTGGGATGTTCTGGGGAGGTATCAGAAGAAACTAATACCCTGCTGGGAATACTGGAGATGTCAGACTGGCTTGTCCATGTGGTAAAGAATGATGAAACTTTAAGCGCAGAGATGTTAAAGCAGAAGGTTGAGGATCTCAAGGGGTCAGATCCATCCATCCTGTTGGAGCAGAGACTACCCTCTTTACGACCTCAAAGGCCAAGGCCAATCACCCTGGAAAGAGATAGAGAAGACCCTGGTGCCAAGAAAGCAAGATTCTGGACCACTGTCCTCTCCTGCTCCAAAAGCAATCTCCCCAGGAAGGAAGCCGGAGACCAGCCATCCTCTGCTGAGGCTCCCAGGGACAGAGTCAGCTCCAACAACTTTGGAGTTGACTCCAAGACCTCCAACCAGGCATGGAAGCTTCAGCTCTGACAGCCAACCAGATCCGAAGAAATCTAAACCGGAGCACTCAGAGTAAACTTTGGATCCAAAGATAAAGTTATCTTCAGATTCAAGCCAGACAGACCTGGGCAGCTCAAATCCAGGCATTCAATACAATCGAAGGGATCATGGGAGGAGGAGGATGAAGTGGGGGTATAGCTGATGGATGGGTCTCCTGACTAATGGGGTGGGAGCAGGCAAGATACCCATCTGAACCTGCGCCAAGACAAATTTCTGCATCATTCTTTCTAACTCCACATCTTTCTCACTCAGACTTCTAGATGAAAGAGTCAAAGCTAGAGAAAGAGACTTGGATCGGTGTCATTCCAAAAAGGGAGACAGCACCCTAGAAAGTACAGGATCAATGGATGGAGAGTATCTGGTCCTGGGGAGAACTATAGGACTTGATGCAGTTGGATCCAAATGCTTTTTTGTCAGATCCAAGACAGTTGGATCCATCACTTTTTTCTTCATTGGATCCGAGGGTGAAGAACTTGGTGATCTTTTCGGATCCAACTTGGGCCTTTTCCTAGATGGCTCCAAAACTGGGGTGGATAAGGTAGAGGGCCTCGGAGAAGACAATTTCTTTTGGTTTTCATTTGGGGCATTGAGCCCCAAATATTGCTTCTCCAAATGAGAAAAGTAACAATCCTTTTAATGAGCTTTTTTCCTCTCAACTAGTGCCGTAGGATTGAAATTATGGCAGCTCGAACAATCTTCTTGCAGATGTTGAGATCCAATGCAATAAACACGTAGTGTGTCGGCATCTGACAGCAGTAGCTTGTGCCCACACTTGACACTTCTTAAACCCAGATGGGCCTTTTTCCACCATTATACTATCAACAATAATAGTAAGATAGGTTTTCATAAATATACATACATGAAACTATATACATATATATATATATATATATATATATATATATATATATATATATATATAAATATAAACACATACACACACACATACGCATCTTCTTCAGCAGACTGAAATCCCATTTACCGGACTTTTAAAATACCAAGAAGACAAAGCCAAAAATACATAATACTGACGTCCCAAAAGACACCGAAATTCCACTCAAGGTAAGTAACTGCTTGGCCACCATGGTGCATTTTGCCCCTTGCTCCCGTGGCAGTGCAATCTCGGAGTTGGTATATGTGGGGGGGGGGGGTGAAGCCCCCCACATGGGTGCGCTTAGTTTGCTTCAGTTTTAATTTGTTTTTCAGGTTAGATAAGCAGTTACTTACCTGGAGCTGAAAGTCGGTGTCCCGGGCAGTCAGTCTTCGGAGTTGTCAGCTTTGTCGTGTCTGTTATATGAAAGTCAGGTAAGAGGAATTTCAGGTTTGTGAAGCAGACCCATATATATTTGTGTGCATTTGTGTGTATAAATAAATAAACAGAGAGACAGGAAAAATATTACCCACAATGGTAAGAATAGAATTATAACTAGTAAAGGCTAAAAGATGTAAAAAGGAAAGGGGAAAAAATGGAAATTACCAACTATGGTAACTGAAGAACTATGTACTCGTATAAAGGTAAGGGTTAAGAAAAGTAAGAAAGGGCACTATAATATATGAAAATATTAGGTTTTAGGAGATTTTAAAGGAGAAAAACTGTATCTGTGAAAGCTTGACAGCTAGGCTGACCATGTCTTTTGTGAAAAAGCAGCAAACGAGATATGCAGTAGCTTAGGGTTGGTGCATTATGGTTAAGGGAAAAGCTTGAGAGCTTTTTAGTTACCACAAACTTTAGTAATGGCCGAGTCAGATCAGAGGACTGGATCCAAACCCATCAGTTGAGGGTAGAATGAAAACTGACATCATCATATATTTTAATTTTCAGAGAAATCTTCTCACTTTTTTCTAACTATGCAAGTCCACTGGGCTCAATGGCCCATTTCAGGTTGGAGCAATGCCTGGTTAAGTGACTTCCTCAGAATCACGCAGTACGGCACTGAAACTAAGGGTGAGAGGATGGGGAAACAGTGGTAGTGAGGAGCAGGAAATCCATGGATTAAACACAGCCTTGGGGCCCAAAGCATATTTAATCCACCACTGACTATAGGATACACCTAAGCTGTTTTTAAGACATGGGAAAATCCTGCCTCATCTGCATCACATCAGGTTACACCACTCTCACTGCAGGATAATTAGACTTGTAAAACATTTCTATACAGACTCATTATACTAAACTCATAAAAAGAAATTCTAAGATGGGAAGTTCACACACCAGACACAATAAACAAGTCCTTCAGTATCACTATTTACTTTAACTTTTGAAATTATACTTCATTTTGGAAATGTAGCCCAGTTAATGTAAATCAAAATATTAACATTTTATTATTTAACATCTACTTGACAATGCAAATTCGATTTTTTACAAGTGAATCAAACTTCATTTCAGCTCTGCAAATAGAAGAAATCAATGGCAAGTGCAAAAGTGAATCAAAACAAAGCATCAGTGATCTTTTCCCCCACAAGACATCTGTAGTTTCCTTTACAGTAAGTAAAGTATCAAACATGGGCATTTTGGCTTGGATGAACCTAATGAGGCTGAGGTAGCTCTTGATAGACAAGTACACTTTCTCAAGGAATCCTTAAATCAGGCCTTACATGACTATGAGAAAGAACATAGAATGAGCCAGTTATATGAATATCTATGGAAACATGATGCACTCTTTCATTAGCAGCATTAACATCAGCCAAACAACTATGTCTGCTTGGATAGCTATGTCAACATACATGCCCTTCTTGAATTAATCCAGTTATAGGCATGGTAGGAGTCTGTGAAATAACAATGAAATGCAAAAAAAGAGTGCTTTTTATTGTGCTCTGCAAACGGCCCTCAGACTTGCATGTGTAATATATATGTACTTTTTTCTTTGACCCCATTTACAATTCTGTTTCTAAATCATTGTGCTCATTTTAGGTTGATCACTGATGATCTCTATTATACCAAAACACTCTTTCTTCTTATTACAGTAAAAACTGCAAGAAAAATATAGCTAAGCTAGAGACTTCACTCTGTAAAACCTTTAACATTCTATAGTGAAGGCCCATGGGCTATATGCAAACAACCCCTTATGGATACAAGTGTCTGCCTCCAAATGTGAGAACACCACCCCAGGTATGGCTTCAGTAAGATTCTATAATGCTACACCACTGCTTCTTACTTCTAGAAGGTAGAACTTTCAGCCATAACCTAGAACTTAATGCAAATGCCAGACACCATGAATCATTGGGAGTCACTGTTCACAGTGACAAACATACTTCTGGGTACTGATGATACAAAGTTGTAAAGGCTGATGCATTGGTGGGTATATGTGACTGGTTCAGTGCAAGGTCGTGTGCTTATGGCTAAACTAACTGCAGTTATCTTAAAATGGATGGTGCATATTGTTTACAATACCTGTCATTACAGGGACTGATGCAATGCCTGAAAAGAGAGTGCACTCCTGGATTAGGTGATGTAAAGGCTTAGAGACAAAAAGCACCACTGGGAATAGCTGACCCAGTGCCTGCAGCAGAGGAATGCACTGGTAGAGCTAGTTAAGGAATGCCTGCAGAAGCGGATTCATTGCTAGGAGTTGCTGATGTAACACCTAAATTACAGTCTGCCTTGTTCGGGGTATCTGATAAAGTGCTTGAAGCAGATGATGCACTCTGTGGCTGATGCAATGCATGCAACAGAAGACCACTGAAGCAAAAGTTGTTATAAATACTTCACTCAGTAAAAGTTTTCAGTTTCATACAGCACCAATGAACACTTCTACCTTTTCTGGGTGGAAGATAATCGTGCAATGCGTCTCTGCTTCATGAGAAAAGCCAATTGAGAATACACATGCAGGACTCCTGGGACACAATGTCAACTTCAGATGTTGCCACCTTAATATGAAAAAGCTGCAACGTGACTTGTACAGAAAAAAAAACAACGCTTCACCTTTCACAAATCTACACAATAAATGATGTGGGAATGGTGAGTTCTGTTAAATACAGGAAATATGGCAAGATCGGTTTAAGAAAGGATTAACCTTGAGAAGGTTAGGAAAATCCGAAAAAAAAAAAAAGTGAATTATTGCCAATCGCACAAGAGTGTACTATGGCACAAATATGCAGAATAGGAGCCTAGACTTGAATGATGCACATGAGCAAGATGCTTACTACTGTCCTATATGTGGAATTTCAAGACCAAATTTAAAAAGTGATGGGCAGTGATACTTACTTCAGTCTGTGGTGTCCTAGAGGGCAAGAATAAGGGGGCATCAAGGGGGCAAGGCAGCAGATGTAACCCTCCTCCAAAAAGATGGCTGTTAAACTTAGTTTCAATGTCACCTTGTTTTGCTACAGAGATCCGTTTCAAAATATTATGAATAAAAAGATGCAACATCAACAAGGAATCTATTGCTCTACTTCAGTACAACTCATCTTCCCTTTCTGACCTTTATTCACCTGTAACTTAGCACAGAACTAGGTGCTTAGTGCACAAACCCACACTTATACCAGCCTTAGGCTTAGCTGGTTTTCCTGTGTGGACACTAGAACTCTCTCATGACACAAAAGTGCAGCAAATTCTGCCAACTAGCCTCCTAAAAGAAGTAACTTCCCTGAGAAAAAAATTTACCTGCAGTATCCCAATATTTCAAGACTCACTTCAGATGAAAGTTACTAGGACTGAAAAAATGTAGCCTTAAAGTCCTACAGACTGACCCCAATTAACATTCAAACAAAATCAGTATTTACAAAAGAGAAAGCATCATATACATAATTTTATATATATATATATATATATATATATATATATATATATATATATATATATATATATATATATATATATACATATATATATATATATATATATATATATATATAATATACAATATATACAATACACAACCCTTTTGGTGTACTTTACTCCTAAGTTAACCTAGTAAGTTAGACTAAGTAACTTCAAAACCCACAAACTGGGACAGACTAATTAATCCTAAAAGATTTGCTGCCTCCCTCTTGAAGTCAATCTGGCAACTACTGGCAAGGTAGGATACTTCCAATTACATCTACTGAAGTACATTCAAGACACACAGACAATGCATAGATAATCTGTCCATGATGCATTAAAAATACATGCTACTGCAAATCAGCGTCATGTAATAAACATGGCAGATAATACAATTACCAAAGCACATGGTACTCTATGCTTGAACTTTCTTGCTAATATATTTCTAAGACAGAACTAGATTGTTCAAAAATTATGCAAACGTTATGAAGTAACACTTACGTTAAACAGTACCAGTTACTAAGAAGGCACATACATTGGTTACACCAAGGTTAGTGTGTAAATTTACTACTGCAAATCACGTAATACAAAAAGAAACTACGGAAATAACTGCAATCAAAAGGCCCATCCCTTGATCATAAAAGATCATCACTAACTTTACCACAGCGAAGAAAACTGAAAACATCTTCCTACCTCAAAATGATAAAGAAAACTGCCTTGGAGACGTATGATCCGGCATAACTAAAATTAATTCCACAAGCACTGCTTACTCCTTCATGTTAGTCATGCTGAAAATAATGTTAAAAGCACAAACCATAAAACAGAATACATTAAACACTGGTATTTATTAGGTAATATGCCATGTAAATTTTGGAGCATAGGACCCAATTTTTTTTATATTTATTATTTAAAGTTATATTTAAAAAGGTTGTTTTAGAAAAATGCCACAGTTATCAAAACTTAGCTACAGTGTGATTTTATACCAAACAGGATTGTAATTTCAAAACACTAAAAATGGAGACCGTATCATTTAATCCAGGGTTTTAATAAGCTCTCTATATTCCAAGAACTCTCTCGGAGGTCCCCTTGTGAGCTTTTTTTCAATCTTATCGAAACCAAAAAATAAAAATTGGTGTAGGGGTACTTTTCTGTGTGTTTATATAAGACATTGTTGGGCCTTGCACCTGCCAATGTCATACAGATGTTCATATATTCATTATCCAAGTTTTCTCATTTTTCCAATGTAAAACCCTGGCCATTGCAGGCATGTTGCTAAACAGACCATACCTTTAGAATGCCAATTTAAAATTTCTCCTGACTTTGATATATTGCTCATTGACCATAATGGTGTCCCCTGGCAGTAACTAGCAGCACTGATTAATTCCTACATTAATATGTGCCACATTTTTCTCTCTCTTTACATTACATACTTACTCCAAGAGATTTGTGCAACTCATTCTACTCTTGTAAACAATACATTTTCTTGGTTTTGTCAGCTGCTGTGTCATCTGGAGTATCAAGAGACAGGCAGACAGCTACCCCAAAGCAAACTACATGGGAAATTGAACCATTTTGTTGCAACAACTTATCCAACAGCTGCCTTTGGTGTTGACTGGGGTAATGGTTAGATTGATAAGTGAGTTGAATCACAGAGTACTTCTGATAGTGATGAAATACCTCCCAGCCAGCGAACGCCTAAACTATGTGGGCTTATCGCTTCTTTAATGAAAGGGCAACGGATTTCATCCAAGTGGCCTCCATTCAGTCATGATGTAATCACACTGAAGCATGGTTTGACAGACAGATGGGACTTCTCAACCTGAAATCACCAATGACCTTGGGACACTTCATAAACAACTCAAAAACTTTTTAGAAAAAAACTCTCACAATATAGAAAAATTACTGCTGGAAAATGGGTACTTCTTGTAGTGCATTAAAATGAAAAGGGTTCTCAAAGGTCTTAGTAGCTGGAAATACTACAGGACTGACATTAGGCTCCGACTTACACAAGGATTTTTAACTCAGATCAACATTGATGCGAACTCATGTTAGAACCATGGAAAGGTTAGTAACAGAAATTACACAACTTGATACTTCGGTTACTTAAGATTTATTTATCAACATGGAAAACAAATACCAAAGTCTTTTTAGACAGCTAGACAAGGTATGTGATGAAAGTAAAGTTAGGAAAAAAAATTGGAAAGGGATAGACTGATGTACTCTAAAGGGGAAGCATGTCCAACTCCACCATTCGTTAAGACACTTCATCTAAAATTGATTTGATGAATAAGATGCAGAGATCCAAAGAGGTTAGTAGGTTTGATACTGACTTAATACAAGAGGGTGAGGCTGCCACTTTCAATTACCCTCCCCCAGTGTCAATCCAAAAGGATAAAAAATCAATGTAATAACATCCCATACAACTATGCAGCAATGGAATGTGGCCAAAATATCAGAACCACTAACAGCAAAGTGTCAGGGGAAGGAAACCATTCCATGGGAAAGAGGTGGCAATACATACCACAGACTTTCCATGATGATTCTAATGTGGACTATAAAATGATTTCCAAGTTTTAAAATTTATAGTTTTAGTGATGTCATACTTGGACAACATGCCAACCTTTTGGACAAAGGGTATATATTTGTTCCGGTCCACAACTCATGTGACAGCTATTGGTTGATTTGAAGTTGTTTACTATAAAACTGAACTTTCACTTGATTTTTCCTGATGTGGATGATGGTCATGAGTCTGCTGATACAACTGCAAAGAAGGAGGAAGCCTAAGAAAGGGGGAGAGCTGGTGGTGATGAAAAAAAACTGATGGTTAATAAAAAGATGCATCATTATACAATGATTCTTAGGAAGAGGTATCTAGAAATGAGATCAAAGTTGGTAAATCCATAATCCCAACCATTTTTGGAATCCTCAAAATACAAAGATTTAGTAGACCCTCCATTTGCCCAATTGTTGATGCGGGGAAGATCCAAAACCCACCCTCTGGGTAAATACTTGGATAGTAAGTTGAAAAATGGTGCTGGACAACTAACACTTTTACGTAAGGATTCTTGGGCAAGTTGAAAGAGGTCCTATATGACAGCGTTGTTTTTCTCACAGTTGATGTGAAAGACCTTCACCATAAATACTCATGAAATCAGGTTGCACTGGTTCCAAGAATTTTTAATTGAAACCGTGAATCTATCTGTCCAGAATATTAATACTATTATGATATGTCTTATGGAACTGGTGCTAAGCAACAATTTCATGTACTTTGAAGGACAGTTTTTCCATCAAAAGACAGGAGTAGCCATGGATGTGCCCTTTAGTTTGCAAACATTATAATGGCACAACGGGAAAAGAAGTTCTTGTTTAATATGAAATATGTTTAGTCCAGTTGTTTTTACACCAGATAATAATCTGCGTCACATGGAATCACAGCGTGGACAAAATTGGTGATTTTTTTTTTTTTTTTTTTAAGAGTATGTTAACTTTACTACTGAATTGAGTTTACATACAAGGTTGGTACTAATAAGATATGCTATCTAGATACTGATAGAATTAAAGATGATATTGCTAAAAGGTTTCCAGCACCTACCAGAAGCCTACATATTATAATTCCTTCTTGCATTTCACCAGCTGTCATCCCCCATATTAAAAGCAGGCTATTATGAAAGGCCAACTGGTAAGATTTGCCAGAACAGTTACAGAATATGATACGTTTCCAGTGGAATGAGGAAAGATAACAGATTGGGTATATCCTGTCTTACTAAATATACTGAAATCAGGACTCTGTATGATAAAGTGGCTATCAAAGGAACAACATTTTATCAATTTCAGAGGGCGTTAAATAAGGGTGCATACATCACATGACCATTGAGCTATTAAACAATTTAGAAAGGTAGAATCTGATATTTTTATACAGTGAGGAAACACTAAGGATGGAGGGCAAAATGAATGTATTGTTTACAAGGAGGTGAATGAGTTTTAAAATCCCAAGAGTCAGGATGGCAGTGGTAACATTTTGAGTACTAAAATGTGGCGCACATAAATGTGGAATTGTCATCAGTACTGCCAATTACTGCTAGGGGACTCAATTATGGTCAATGAACAACATATTAAAGTGAGGGAATATTTTAATTGTAATTCTAAAGGTGCAGTGTATTTAGCAGCATGCTAGCAATTTCCAGGGTTTTATACTGGAAAAACAGAGAAAACACAGGAGGAGGAGGACATGAACATCTTTATGATACTGGCAAGCACAAGGTCAACACTGCCTTGTATAAACACAAAGAAAAATACCCTTACACCATGTTTTTGGGCAGGATCAAGAAACGCCCACAAGGGGGTCGGGGGGGGTGTGCTCTAGGAATGCAGACAGCTTTGGTGGCAATTAAAATAAAATGTTAGCAATCACCCTGGATTAAATGATATAGTCTCCATTTCCAGCATTTGCAATCCTATGTGGTATAAAAGTATTGTCGCTAAATTTGCAATTGTGATAACTTTTTAATAGAAGTTTAAATACACAAAAACTTTTTTTTTTAGTCATAAGGTCTTAATATTTACTTCTTATATTTCCCAGCAAATACCAATGTTTAATGTACTTGGCTTTCATGGTTCGCTCTCAACATTATTTTCATCATGGTTATTTATTTAACATGAGGGGGTAAGCATTGTTTGTGGAGTAATTTTATTGGTTATAATGGATCATATGACCTAACTGGGAGGTTTTTAAATTGCCTCCCATCTTTTAATAAACATATTCTGACAAAGTTCCATGTACTTAAGGATGAAAGTGGTTAACATCCTTTTTGCAATAAAGTATGGGTGTTGTGCTGTGAGTCTCCAAGGAGCTTTTCCT
Organism: Protopterus annectens; assembly: GCF_019279795.1. Taxonomy (NCBI): domain Eukaryota; kingdom Metazoa; phylum Chordata; order Ceratodontiformes; family Protopteridae; genus Protopterus; species Protopterus annectens. Next base: position 340,443,121 of record NC_056737.1, read on the forward strand.
GTCTACAACTTGCCTGATGTTGTTTCAGTACCTCAAAATGCTACTGCAAAAGAGAATAGTAATCCTTCTTAAGAAGACAGTGCATACAGTTTTGCAGTATGATGCAAATGTGCCATAAGCTATAATGGCATTTACACAGTAAAACTTCTGAACATTATTGACAACAACTGCGTTTGGTGAATGACCAGTCACTTTGCTTGTTGATAGCGAGTCCAGAGATGTGCATGTTTCAGGATAAAAGGAAGACATTTTTTTTTGTTCAAGACACACACTCATAAAAGGAGTCACTCTGATGAAGACAGTAAACAGTGGAGAGAGGTTCATAAGTGTCAGCTTAACACTCATTTGCTGTCATATTTTCAGTACTCAGGGTGACTTAAGACATTTGCTTTAGAAGTTTACTTTTAAGACAATTTTGTCAAGATTTATAGATATTTATCAACACCTTCTTCTTTAGCATTCTGTGACCTTAATGTGGATAAGTTACTCTGCAGAAACAAAGAAGTTATCAAACTGAGCCAGTTCATATGAAAGTGTTCCAATCGCTGCCCAGCCATTGCTTGGTCCAGTTACAGTAATATATTTCCAAAGAAGATCACCATTCAGCAGTCCTGATGCAGATTTACCCTATAATTCACAAAAGAATACCAAACGCAGAGTCAAACATTGTAACAGAGTACCCCAAAAGTCATCACAACATATACAACATTCTGGTATTTATGTAGGAGTTGCAGTACACAACAAAATTGCTGCACCTACTGCTGGAACTCAATCTACTATGAAGCTCTGCAACTATCTAGACTCTGCTATAACTACATGACATGGCAGACAAGGCAGTAGAATTCAGACACACCCAGTTCTAAACACAAAATTAAAAATTTATGTAAAAATGTATTAAAAACACTTAAATCTGGTTAGGAATGCAACTGAAGTAAAAAAAATGCAGTTACAGAAATTTAAAATATGCTAAAACTAGTGCTACTAGTCAATTAATTTAAAAACAGATATTTAGAATTAAGTGGCAACTGAATTGGGGAAATGCAGGAATCCCTTCATGTAAACAAACAAAAGCATTAAAACTATTCACCAGTCTGGTGACTCCTTATTTGGAATGTCTTTGCTTGTGAATTCTGTGTGCTTTTCTCTTATACAGTACCAGGGTGTCTTTTTCCTTTACAAAACAATCTGTCTTGCTCCTGACCATCAAAGAGAGCCCAACTGCACTCCAGGTTTTTCTGGAGCTTTCTAGCAGATCATGAGGCATGGATGATTATGCACATAATTTTCTTTTACAGGTCTACCTTTGTCTTGTTCTCCAACTAGTATGGGTGCAGACTCCATCCACAGCCAGAATTTATGATATTAGAATAAAAGGTTGCAGAGCTGTCCTACTGCCTGGAAGCAAGGTCATGTTTGCACAGCGGCGGCTCGTGCTATTGGACTGCAGCCCCCCAGCTATACAATGAAGACAGCTGCGAGTCTCGGAACTGTGCATGCATGATTGGCAAGTTCCTATCCGGACTGCTGTTTAACCAGTCCGGACTGGAACTGCGCATGTGTGCTCATCCGGACTGCCATTTCACCAGTCCAGATTAACAAAGAGAGGCATCTGTACACTGATGCCCAGAAGTCTATGCGGTTTGTTACTGCATAGACTGGAAGGAGATCGGACTGCAACATCCGCTGATTGGCCCCTGGGAAGTCCTTTTGCTGTTGCAAGGAATATACAGGTGTACTTTCTCTCAGGGAAAGAGGTGTGTGTGTAATGCCTCAGTTAACTATACCTGGTGGCTAGAGTTACTCAGCCTCAAACCCTGTACCTTGAGTACAGGTAGCAAAAGCCAGAATTCCCTACCCACCATCACTTTTGAAAACTGTTGAGATTTTTGCCTCATATTTTTGTTCTGGATTTTTGTAAATGAGTGAATGACAGGCATTTGAATTTCAGACTTCAACCTTTTATTCTAGCAATTTTCTAAGTCTATAAGATCAATATTTGAAAATTGTCCCTATGTTATTTGTGCCAAGTGGTTGAGAGCTATGGTGAGACTGAATTCACTGAATATGTTTGGGGCTGTATTCCCCCATTATTGGCTTTGTCCAGGTGTTTCGTGCTAAGAGGTTGAGAGCCATGGTGAGAACTGAATTCACTAAATGATGGCCATTTATGTTTCAGTCTTCCTATCTTTCAAGAAACAGCTGATGAGGCATTGTTTATGTTGCTGTGACTGTAGTGCACAGGGTCCTGGGTTCAAGACTTGGCAGTGAAATGCATGGTGGTAACACATTTTATTCTAGCAACTTTTCAAGATTATACAAGCAATGTTTAAAATGTGTCCCTGGTTTTGGGGCTTTTGTGCCCCCACCAATACATTTTGTTTTTTTTTTTCCAGATTTATTGTGCTGCAAAGTTGAGAAATAAAGTTGAGTGTCAAGTGCATTTTACAAGGAGCTGAGAGCTTCAGGGGAAGATAAGTTTAGTGCTGCTTATGCAGAGTCTGCTTGCATTGTTATTAGCATAACAGGTTGAATGCTTGCTTTTGATGCAGAAGGCTGTGGGTTCTACTCCCACAGTATTTAGACGCATTGCCGATACTGTACTGTGTTGTATTTTTAAAGGGGGTGGATGCTGCAGTCCTGAGAACGTCCTCTTTGGTGGAGTAACTATGTATCACTTTGCCCTCCATTCCCTATTGCAATATTACTAGCTAATCTTTTTTTTTTAATGTAACAGAGGCAATTTATTCCTCAAGGGCAACAAACAATGAACTACAAAGTTGTTTGCTAGCAGAAACCTCTTCAATATTTACAGATCTCTTTAATGTGGCATTATTTAGATGACTTTTACTTCTGCAGAGATTGTGCATATTTACTGATACTGGTGGACTGTAGAAGTCTGAGTAGACTTTTATGATGGAAATGTTCTAAATTGGGCAGTTTTGTCATTACTGGTGCAAGCATTTTGTTTCATTGTTTACTAGAAAAATGTTCAAAGCTAATTTAAAACGCCCTCTAACAACTGTACTGTATTATACAAGGAATACAATTTAATATAATCAGGAAGGTGTTTTATTGATTATCTGATCAGCTCAGGTATGCCTCCTCCCAGTTCTTGGTTGGATGTGTTTGATTAGGAACCAGTTAAATCAACTTGTCTACAAGCACAAACTATTTTTGCTACTGAATATTTTCATTGAGTCTGAATGCTATGAAAGTGATGAAGCCAGATTGAAGCAATCACTTCTCTTAGATCTTAGTTTTTTTTTGAGGGGGGGTACTTATTGTCCACACCTAGGGAACTAAGTCAGTCATGTAGGATTTCTGCCGCACAATTCTCCTGGCTGAACTATACCTCTCAACTGTTCAGATTTTCGCAGAATGAATAGATTTTTGCTTCTTATTTTTGGTTTGTTCCTCATAAAATGTGTGGTTTTCTGGCAAATCATTTAAGAATGAAGTCACTTAATAATGACAGACATTGAGTTTCAGATTTCATACCCTAAAAGCAAGGCCTGTTATTCTATCAACTAAGTTTATACAAGAGCAATTTTAGTACTGTTTATTCCCCCAATGTATTTGGCCTTGTCCAGATTTCCTGCGTTGAAAGGTATGCATAAATAAATTCTCTCATAATGACGGTTTGTCACCCAGGGTAGCATATTTAATTAAAGTCCCATTTTTTTTTGCGTTTTTCAGCATAGCTCCACCCCTTTCAACTTGGCCGCACCCCTTCCCATTGACCCCACCCATTCAGCTATCCCCTTTGATTTGAAGTCACAAGCTGCCACTTTATTTGCAATGCAGCTAGAAACAAAGGCTATACATAGTATAATACCAGATCTACAATGATAGTTTCAGCTTCATCCCTACAGGACTAAAACAACCAATGAAACCTTCCCAAGCAATAAAATGTTCCTCTGCCTTAGTCCATCCCCCTACTCCCAAGAACATCATATGCCAGATCTATGAACCCATGTAAAGTATCAACAAAGAACACCTAATGAACTCTGGGGTACGGAGGCAGGAGGGTGGGGTAGATTACACAGCTGAAACTGGTAGCACAGATTAGCGTTTAAGTGCATAATTTTCATTTCTGATATGGGGCATTATGCCGCCATCAAAGACAAAGCTGCAAGCAAAACTTATTTGGTAGCTCATCACAACAAAATACCTTGTATAATAGCAGCTTCAAAGGCCATTCTGGAAGCAACATCCAACTTGGAATGCCTTGTTATAGGTAAACAGTAATGCCCTAGGAGCAACTATGCAAATGCCATTCACAGATATCTTCCTAAAAAAAGCCAGGCAAGCAGCCATGGCTCTGGTGGTACAAACATGAGCTAAGAGTAAAACACTAATGCACGGATACAGCCAGCCCAACAAGAAAGAGTTGCTCTGAAAACTTTCTGCCCCCCACACTTTTTTTGAAGAAAATGAAACAAATGAAAATCCTCTTACTAACTTCAAATGAACTTCAACGAAAAAAGAGGTGAACCCAAAGTAAAAGATCAGTTAAGTAACCCAATAACACAGAGACATGAACTATAAACTAATTGTATCTCTGGTGAAGGCCCACAAAAATCAGACTTGTGTCAAATGACATGGGTGTCTAACAGTTTCTGAGTTGGGGTCTGTATATGGATGTTCCTAACTGGGTAACAAGGGTCCTTGGCTATCAATGCAAGTGCGGCTAAAGTCAAAGAGCAAAGTTCCAGATAAATTCAAGATGATGAATGGGACAGAAGTATTTTGATGATCAGTTGGGGAGGTCTGTTCAACAGGTGAAGCCAAAGTGTGGGAACCATACTTTTCAGGACAAAAGTGCTACAGCCATGGCTTTGCTCAACTTGGCCTTCTCAATAAATTTCATAATAAGGGAAACAGTAGAAAGACAAAATCCCTGAAAACTCCTCCCAAGGGAGGAAAAACGGAAAGCTGCCGTATCTGCTGCACCTGTAGTTGGCTGAAGATGGAGTTTGCAGCAGGGTTTAAGCAAATGATGGAATAGTGCTGGATTCGGCACTGGATTTAGGGACCACTAATGAGGCATCAGAAGACTTCTGCTGAGCTTGCTTGTGAGACAGCTGACATGACCCGGGATTTGGGAAGTAATGAAAATGTGACTTGAGGCAACAGTCTATTCCCAAACTCTTGTGCCCCCACCCCCTCTGCCAGCAAGAAAGGAAGAAATGGGTTTCCCCATGCTTGCTCAAGTACCACACCCACTGCCATAATTTCAGAATGGATAGCACTTACAATAGAAGTGTGTCTTGGAAGGCCTACCTTCATTTCCAAAAATCTGACTCACAGCAAGACCTCAAAATGACCAAGTGCATAATGCCCCCCCCACCCCCCCAAGCAGAGAAGTTAGTCATTACTGAAATCATGGTGGATAGGGTCTGAAAAAATTTAACTAGAGACAGGTTGCACTCCACCATCAAGGACCTGTCACAATCCCACTTCCCAGGAAGGGGTCAATGTGGTTGAGCAACTAGAAGCAGTCAAGACCATCCCTAACCAAGAAGGTGAAAAGGTCAACTGCAAGGCCAAAGTCAACCCCGATCACAAGCTTCAAGTGCAAGAGGGCCATAGACACTGGTTGAAGTCAAAAGCTTTGCCATCAAGCATTAATAAAGCAAAAATTGAGGATCAGATAATTGGCCCCAAAGTTTAGGGGTGAGTGACCCTGAAAGCATTGACCGCTAGCACCAATAAGAGATCAACCCCAAAGAGGTGAGACCTTGGATCAAATCTGCTATCCTTGAAGAAAGGCTTGACATATCTTGCTTAGCTCAACTGGGAGACCTTTGAGGGTCCACTGGAAGTTAATGAGGCAGGTCTTGGGGGTGGGGTCTGTAGCTGCAGTTCAGACATCACAGAACACACATTTATGGGATGGACTGCAGCAGCAGGAGTTCTTTTACTTGAGCTACACTGGACACTTGCTTAGAAGAGAAATAGAAGGAGAAACCAAAACAGCTTCCCCAGAAGTTACCCGATCTTGGTTTCTTACCTACACCACAAATATCCTTCCTAGAGGAAACCTTCCTTTTAGGAGAAGGACTAGAAATGTACAGGAAAGTTATAAAATCCGAAGGTGGAGTAGGTCTCAGCTTCTTTGGCTCCGTGGAGCAAGCCTTGGAAAAAAAAAACATGCCTCACAAAGGCAGCTAATGCCTTGGGGATGGTGACAGGTTCATAACCTTACTAGGCTAGCAGCCCTTGTGGGACATTTTAAGCCTAGCTAATTTCCCATTTTTGAGCTCAAATTAACCTATCCCATTTGGTTAGAGACTGGCCTTAGCCATCCCATGGTCAATAACTATATACTACCAATATACCAGAAATAATTTTTATCCTGTTGAGGAATTTTGCGTCTACAGAAATGTTTAACTGTATGATTATCTTTATTCGTACTCAGATGTGTATGCAAGTGACAAAAAATACACTAAAAACATCATAGAAGAAACAATTCTTCAAAAACAAGAACACTATGCCTGTTAATTTCCAAGTTCTATTGTACTTAACTGCTAATTATAAAAACCAAAAAAACAGCTAAAAATAAAAAGATGCCAAACAACCAGGGAGACGAAACCTGCAACTTTGTAAGAAAAAGAGGTATAACTCTTGATATTGGTAAACAAAATAAAGAAAAAAAGAACAGTCTGGCCTTAAATTTGAAGACTTGGGGAAAATATGCACAGACAACTGAATGAAAACATACAGGTACCTTGGGAACTCCTGCAGTGTGATCAACAGCAACGTCAGTTGAAGAGGAGATCTGATCAGGAGAATGTGTCCTTTGGCACATGGGATTATGGGTAAAGGGTAGGGAGCTCTGGTAACCTGGAAAAGGTTTATGGGCCAAGCTGATTAAGAACTTGCTAGTCAAAATCTCACAGCTGAAACTCCCAAAGTCAAATTTTATATGTCAAAGATGTATCATTATGTTGTACATTTAACTTTTTACGGGGCTTATTTTCAGGGGGGGGGGTCTATAGGTGACATCTGTCACTATGCATTCCACTGTTCTCTCAGCCTTCTCTGCTGCCTCATGCTGCCTATTTATCTGTATGTCAGTTTTGTACAATTACCATCCTCAAAGCTGCTTTCCTCACGTACTGTTGCTGCATCTGAATCTCTTAAGTGGGAGGTCCTGTCATGGCATTTTATTTTGCCTTCTGATACACCAATGTTTATAACATTTCTCCAGCCTTGACTTATGTCTTCTCATCCTTTGCACACCTTCATCTGCATCAGCCCTGTTATACAGCTCTGTTACAGGCAAACTTTCCTTCAAGCCATCAGCAACATTACTTATATAAACAGTTAAAAAGGTCAATTTTCAGTCAAGGCATTTTCTCATCTCTTGATGCCCCATGAGTTAGTCACTCTCCTCTGAAAGCAGTTGCACACCCACACACACAAATGCACCCACCCCACTCACACCCTCACCCCCAAAACTAAATTATTCACAGGGTAATAAAATGTTAGTTATTAAACAGGAGGTCGTGCACTATCAGTGATGATAAAAATGTAGAGTTTGATAAATCATCTTGACTTTAACTTACCTTAACATTCAGAGTCAAGGTGTGCCATGTTCTTGCACCTGTACCAGATTTACCTTGTGCCAGCACTTCTTTTCCAGCTACAGGGGGAAACGAGAGAGAAGCCTTCTCAATTATTCAGTTAAATATACTCTGGCACAGATTACATTTCCAAAACAAAAAAAAAAGTCACAGGATGAATAACTTCCAAAATAGCAGACTTGAATGGATTATGGATAGACTGAGTGGCATCACACTATGTTTTGCATAAAGTTGCAACAAATTGTGAAATTATAAAAATATAACCATATTAAAGAGAATCAATGGGAATAAGCAGAATAGATGGAATTAAATACATACTTTTTCCAAAAGATTGTTAATGATTATATATTTTCCCAGATATTAAGCAAAATTCATTATCCAGGGTCTGGGTGAGCGTTGGAAGGAGAGTGCAGAAGGGATCTATGTTCTTCATACTAAATTGTCAATGCTAGAGTATTAGAAGACCATGGGGGAAAATGATCATTGAACAGATTTACAAAGAATTGTACTACCTCTACTATAAAAAACAGATCACCTTCTCAAACTGACCATGCCCATACATTTCTTTTTTTTTTTTTTTTTTTATCCCCAGGACTTTGCTTTGGCTCCATTACTGGTACCCAATCAGTCCCATCCCTTCATTTAGAGGGCACTCCCAGGCTATAAAAGAGCCCTATGATGCATCCAGTCCCACACGGGAATCTTCATCAATTTCTCCATTGCCAGCATGCATTGGATGGTAGGAAGCAGACCAGTTTGCTGGTCCTGGGTGGGATGGCCTGCCCTCACCACCTAACACAGCATTCCCCTTTGTAGTTACTCTGAGCTCTGTCATTGTCTACTGAGAGGGAGCATGGCTCCATGTTCCCCACATCTACAAGAAGGAAATGGAATCTGATGTTATGAGCTTAGCAGGCTCAAACTTCACCAGGTAACATGTAGTGTTGGTGCTAGGTGTTACCCTTGTAGTGAGCCAGGGCAGTCTCCCTGCCCCAGGATGGATGAGCCAGTGGCCTTCATCCCTCCTGGTTAGCTCCTTAGCAAGCTCCTGAGCTGCAAATTTGAACTTGGGTCATCTGCACTGTAGTCTGGTTTTTATCCTTATATGGCAAAGAGTTGGTTTCTAGCCAGGAAATTTTGATCTTCCTGGTACGGCAAGATGGCAAGATCCTGCCTGGGTGTCCTGCAGAGTTCTACAGCAGCAGGGAGAGAAAAGAGAGACTCTGAGTGGATTAAGTACTTCTTGTTTTGCTTTTTATTGCCTATTTTCGATAGCCACATTATTCTGAGCATTTTTTTATTAACTTTGCAACTTATTTAAACTTTTTCTGAATTCTGATACTGTTTGCACTTTAACTGATCATTTTTAAGTGTTTTTCAACTGTTTGACTGTTGTGGGCTACACACTCAAGTGTGATGGCCATTTTTCTGCCTTGAAAGTGTTTTTATTACTGCATTTGTTTTAATTTTTGAAAAAAAAAACAAAATAAACAAAAAAATCCACACTCTACTCGTTTCCCATCTTCCTATAACTAGTAGAGTCCAGTTTTCAGATACTGCTGAATCCTGGGCTGTTTTGTAGTTTCTGTGTTGCCCAGATCTTACTAAGATAGAGTTAAGCTTCTCTGTTCATCAGTGAAAGTGGTGAGCTTTGAGCAGCCTATCTGTCGCTGGAAGAGTAGTTTCAGCTCAGAATCTGTAGTTTATTGGCCATTTTAGGCTATTTCTATCCCTTTCATCTTTCTGTTTAAAAACCTGCATTTGCAGAGTTTTGCACAGCGCCAGTTAGCTAGGGTTAAACTATTATCTTCTCCAGAAAGTCTACTCTTCAAGTTTTCCCTTAGAACTAACCACTACAGCTTTTAAGTACTCAAATCTGTTCCTCGTATCTCAGTACTTGCCTAGAAACTGTTGTAAGCAATAAACAGACCATAAATTGCTACAACACTCAACTCTCCTTACCAAGTAAGAAAAAACAGTTAGTACTTAAACAGTTAGTGCTTAAATAATTTCCTATCAAGGCATGTCCAAGGGTCAGCTCCTGGTGTCTTCTCCGTTCACCTGGTGAATCGGGGCATCCTGAAACAATGTAGCAATTGCCGCATGTACAAGGACAACCCTCTCCTCCTACCTGTAAGAGATGCAGCTATATTGTCAAACTGGAAGCCAAGCTCTCTTCAGCCAAGACTGGACTAGTCAGTCAAAAGGAGAAGGTAAACACTCACACAACACATATTCCTTCAAAATCTACACCCACACATAGTAACACAAAACACACACCTACATTCGTGGAGGTCCTTAAAACAAGTCTGCCCAAACAACAGAGACCTCCGAAGCAGAAACGCAAATAACCAACACCACCTAACACATCCCAAGTGACATAGCTCACAAAACCAGTGTGCCACTCAACCACAGCCCCTAAGGCAGAATGTACCCAGCACACTAGTCATAGGTGGCTCTATAGTCAGGCACACTAATGTATCACTCACCATGCTTAACAAGGAGAAGATTACAGTTAGCTGCCTGTCGGGTGCCAGAATCCGCCACATAATGCATGCACTCAGGTCTCTCCACAAAAAGTACAAATATGACTCTGTCATTGTTCATGTTGGAGTGAACAAACTGAGATGTACCTCCCTGGACTACATGAAAAGAGACATGGAGGAGCTCTTCGAACTTGCAGCCCAGGCAGGTATAACCCTAGCCCTGAGTAGCATCCTGTCATCACCCAGAATAATATCTCATGACAAGGATAAAATGATTGACTTCAACAATTGGCTAGACTTCTGGTGTCATTCCAAGGGGATCCAGTATCTGTCAGCCTGGGACGACATGATAGACAGGCCACGATGCTTTGCCAGAGATGGCTTGCACCTGTCACCCCTGGGTTTTTGGATATTGGCTAAGTCTCTTGCCACTCCTATAGTGCCTTTTTTTAGGCAAGGCTCAAATGACAAATTCACTACCGTAACTGGTGCAAACAAACAAAATCTGAGGGTAATGCTACTCAATGCTAGAAGTCTAAACCTCAAAATGCATTCACTCGAGGCACTCCTTAAAATGGAGAACATAGACATCTGTGCAGTGACTAAGACCTGGTTCAAGGCTCCAAATAGCACCCCTGCTATACCAGGCTACAATTCATACCCCACCTTTTGGCCATCTAACCTGGACCGAAACACCATAGGCAGAGGCGGATCCATACTCACTAAGGATATCCACACCTCCAGACTACTTGCCCATCAGAATGCATCCAAAATTCTCCAGGTGCAACTAACACTGGGCAAGACTTCAATCTAAATTGTAGCCTGCTACAGATCCCCCACCATGCCCCAAGACTCCCAACTCCACTTTTCTTAACATACTAGAAAATATCAAGGTACACCAAATATCCTCATACTGGGATACTTCAACTACCCCACCATCAACTGGGAAAACTACTCATGTAACAACATACAGGCACAGCGTTTTTTTGGAATTCATAAATTCCAGCGCCTTGGACCAACTGATCCAGACCCCCACCAGGGGCAGCAATATCCTAGACCTGGTCATTACCAATATGGGTGATCAGTGCTCCACACCGGAGGTCAGCTTGTTGGTCAGATCCGACCATAAGCTAATCACCCTAGACATCCGCATCCTGCCCCCTATTAAGGAAACCACTGTAAAAAAAACTTCTCAAAAGCCAACTTCATGCTTCTTAAGACAGAAGTGGCTAACTTCACCACTCCCATGCAGACGGACAATAGCAATACGACTGCTGAATCCTACACCAATGCACTGTATGAACACACACGAGTGTATGGACCATGCCATCCCAAACAGAACCAAGATGCTATCCTCCAAAAAAAAAAAAAAAAAAAGAAGCCAATCTGGTGGTCCCCAGCCATTAACGAGCTCTACAACAAAAGGAAGAAACTGTTGCAAAAAAGGGTAAAAATCTTAAGAATGGAAAAACTCCGTTGTCAGCCTCAGTAAGAGGCATGGATATCCCTCATAAAATCCTCCAAGGTTAGTTATGCAAACAAAATCGTCACTGATTCCAAAGACTATCACAAGGCATTCTATAGCTATGTCAAAAATCTCAATGGCAACACTCCAATCTGCTCTGAGTTACAGCACAATGGCACTAAACATACAGAACCAGTTGATATCGCAAACATCCTGAGGGATAGGTTCAGTGCAAATTTCTCCCCCCTCTCACTCTGAAAGGACCCATCACTATACCGGATGAATGCCAAGTCCCTATAATCATGGCCACACAGGTGAAAAATGCACTCGCCAAAGCCAAAAATACAGCATCATTGAGACATGACAATGTCCCAGGCTGTGTTCTGCACAAACTACAAAATGAACTGGCACCCCATCCAAGTACTATGTTCAATCACAGCCTCACGATAGGTTTTGTGCCCACTGAATGGTGCACAGCTACGGTGATCCCACTTCACAAAGGGGATCCACCATGGACCCTGGGAACTACCGACCCATCAACCTGACGAGTCTGATCTGCAAGGTCATGGAACTTATAAACAAAGACTTAGGTAACCTGCAAACTCTGAACCCCACTCAGTTTGGGTTTGTGAAAGGTAGATCATGTCTCCTAAATCTGACTGACTTCTTTGAAGCACTCCCCAAAGCCGTGGATGAGGGTAAGCCAGTTCACACAGCCTACCTAGATCTCGCCAAGGCCTTTGACACCATCCCCTACTCTGGTATTATTGATAAACTCATGAAACTGGGCATAAACCCCTGCGTCAGTGATGGGTGCCAACTGGCTCACCGACAGAAACCGCACAGTGAAAGTAGCCAGCTCCAAATTCGTCTCCAGACTGGTGACAAGTGGAGTACCACAGGGTTCAGTCCTGGGTCCCCTCCTGTTCAGCGTCTACTTCTCAGAAGTCCAAGCCAACACAGAGGGCTTATGGCTAACAAAGTTTGCAGATGAATGCAAATTGGGGGCCATTATCGAATCCACTAAGGATGTAGGCATTCTACAAAAGGGCCTCGCTGAGCCAGATGCCTGATGTCAAAACCACAGTCTTAAGCTCAGTGTCAAAAAATGCATAGTTATCCCCTTTGGGAAAAACCCTGTGCCAGCGAATTACCACATAGGCGGTTCACCACTCAACACCAAATGTGTGACACGAGACCTAGGGACACAGGTTGACAGCAGTCTCTCCTTTGACAATCACATAGCCACAGTGGTCAGAAAGTCCTTCTGTGTGGCACACCTCATCACAAAAGGTTTCTCATCCAGAAAAAAAGAGGTCATTGTCCCCCTCTACTCAGCCCTCATTTGACCCATTACAGAGTACAATGCCCCATTTGGGATGTACCTCACAAGGCATTTGCAGCAACTGGAAAGACCGCAGAAATACCTCAAAGAGAATCACCGGCCTCAGATGCCCTATGCAGATTGTCTTTAAGAAGCTCTACTCTGTCACAAATCGCCCACTCAGAGGCGATCTCTGCCTAACATACAAAGCCATGTCAAACACAGAGCTGCTGGACATGCTACACTTGAAAAATCCCAATCCCTGCGGGCCACACGCTCCAGAGACTTTAATCTTGTCATCACGATTAACAGAACTTGCAGGAGGGATAGGTTCCTGTCTCAGATACTTCCCATACTTTGGAGCAAGCTGGCCATTCATGTCAAAAAGAGCACCTCACTGGCCCTGTTTAAGAAAAATCTGTACAACTGGATAGGGAATAGGAAATTTACCCCGGGTATCACTTCTGTGGCTCTGCTTGACAGGGGCACAGGTAAATAAAATTCTGGGTGGCTAAAGCCAGGGAATCTTTATGGCTAGGCTTGCATAGGCCCTGGGGCCGATAGCCTAGTACCTACCTATGAAACTAAGAACTTTTGAAGCCAAGATTAAGCAGAACTCCAAATTATACCCCTGATTTACATGCGCTGCTACTACTAAATACTGTGACTCATGTACCCAAACTCCTAAAATCTCGGTATACTATGGATAACTGAATGACAATGTCAAACTCTACAACAGGAGGAGGAAACTGATGCAGAATAAGGTGAAGTCCCAAGAATGGAAAAACTCCCCTATGAGCCTCAACAAAAAGTTGAGATCCCTCATCAAATCCTCTAAAGCTAGCTATGAAAACAGAACTGTAGCAGATAGAAAAGACAACCAGAAGGCCTTCTATAGTTATGTAATGAATTTCCACGGAAATACCCAGATTTGCTCTGAGCTACTGCACAATGGTACCTCCTATACTGAGCCAACAGATATTGCCAATATACTGGCCGACAGATTCAGTGCCAACTTTACCCCCCTCATCCCCCCCAGAGGACCAGTCACAATACCAGTAGATTGCCAGGCACCCAGTATTACTGCTGCACAGGTTAAATCAGCACTGCCCAAGGCCAATAATACAACTTCTATGGGACCAGACAATATCCCTGGCTGTGCTCTACATGAACTTCAAAGTGAACTATGAGTGAACAATAAAAAAAAGCATTGGTAACAAATGAAAGACTAACATTACAGATGTGACTTCTGAGCAAATGATAGTTTATTTTTGAATTGCACATACCTTGATTGGCTCTCTACCTGCACAGTCATCTCCCTTAATTTTTATCATGTTCTAGATGACTTCTGGCCCCTCCCCCTTCATGTCTAGTGTGAGCTGATTTCAGTCCCAGAAAAGTACAGTCGTGTACACTTACCATAAATGTAGATGTTTGAGTGTATTCACTGTTACCGTCATTACATTTGGGTAATCTGCTGGCAGGTTGCCCTCAGCCAGACTGAATTCCAAAGTCTTGGGTCCTGCATCAATTGCCGTTTTCTTTTCCATGACGTCAGGTCGTCAGGGGTATAAAACATGCAGCCAACGCCATTTTCTTTAGTTTTTCTTGCCCCCGATGTTAGGTGCCCCCAAAAAGTTAGCAATATTATACATATATATATAAATACATGCATCAATATAAACTTTACCCTTCATCTACAAGCAAATACACCACATAGGTTGTAGAAGATAGTGAAGGAAAGATAACTTCAGAATGACAGGGTGATGGCGGGAGTGTAACCGGGACTGCAACAGTGAATACACTCGAACATCTACATTTATGGTAAGTGTACACAACTGTACTATGCTCTTCATGTTTCACTGTTGCAGTCATTACATTTGGGTTAGAATCCCAAAGCTATGGTTGGGAGGCTGGAGCTAAACAGTATTAGATGCGACTATAAGGCCCTGCAGCACTGCAGTGGCAAAGCCTGCCCTAGACATGAGTAGAGAGGCAAATGGTAATGCTTTGTAAAGGTGTGAACAGAACTCCAAGTAGCAGTCTTTAGAATGTCTTTGGTTGGTACTCCTCTGAGAAAGGCTGCTGAAGTAGCTGCAGCTCTGGTGGAATGAGACCTAATGCCCTTGGGCATAGGTTTACCATGGTGTAAGTAGCAGAAACGGAGTAGCTGCAGCTCTGGTGGAATGAGACCTAATGCCCTTGGGCACAGGTTTACCATGGTGTAAGTAGCAGAAACGGATGCAGTGGCTTATCCACTTCGAAACTGTCTGCTTTGAAATGGCCTTTCCTTCTGATCCTGTAGCATATGACACTAGTAATTGCTCAGTTTTTCTTAGAGCTTTAGTCCTGCTCAAGTAGAATCTTAGCTGTCTCTGTACATCCAAGGAATGCAGAATTCTCTCCCCTTTGTTCTGTGGATTTGGATAAAAAGTTGGCAAATTAATTGTTTGGCTAAGGGCCACACTGGAAACCACCTTAGGCATAAAAGTAGGATTTGTCTTCAGAGACACCCTGTCCAGGTAAAATATGATAAAAGGCTCTACAGCCATGAGGGCCTGCAGCTCTGAAACTCTTCTTGTTGAAGTAATTGCTAGTAGCAGAACTGTCTTCCATGATAAGAACTTTATATCAGCGGTAGCAGCTGGTTCAAATGGAGGCAGGGTGAAAATTGATAAATCCAGTATTGGCCACCAGGCCTTGTCCTTTCTGGGTACCAAGAACAGTCCTGAGTAAAAACCTTGTCCTTTTTCCTGTTCTGGTACTGGTTGAATGGCCCCCATATCCATGAGGGATGTAACCTGTTTCTGTGCCTCTGCCCATTGATTTTTGGGCAGATCTGGCCAACCATTTGCCCTTGGCAGAGTGTGGAAATGGAATCGGTATCCCTGTGATACTATGCTTAGTACCCACTTGTCCTGGGTTATTAACTGCCAATTTTGAGCAAAAAGTGCTAACTTTCCCCCTAAGGGTGCTGTGTAGGCAGAGGGAAGTAATTGGGACTTTTTTCTGTAGATTTGTGCTTTATCTCCCCCTGATTTGGAGGTATATGCGCCCCACTGCTTTGACCTGTATGAATCTTGCGCCTGGTATCTGGAACCCTTTGGGCATCTGGATTTGCCCCTTTGAGCTCTGACACAGGAAAGGACCAATTTTTTGTAGGCCAGTGTCTACTGATTCTTGGGGTGGCTGCACTTGTAAGAAGTCCTTAACAGTTTGCATAGACTTAGCTTTGTCTTCCATTTTCTTTAAAACCTCTTCTGCCTTAATACCACACAGAGAATCATGCTGTAAAGGTGCATCTAGCAATTTAGCTTTAACATGATCAGGCAAATTTTGTTCCTTTAACCAGGCATGCCTCCTAATCACAGATCCAGTAACTGCGGCCCTGCAGGAGGCCTCTAAGGAATCAAAACCACATTGCAAAGTATGCTTTCCAACTTGTTCAGCTACATGCAATAATTCCTGCAATTCTTTATTTTCTGCACATTCTAAAATCAACATCAATTTCTGTTTCAGCAATCCCATAACATGTTGTTGGTACTTAAGCATCTGAAATTGACAGTTTAAGGCCCTGACTGCCAATGTTGCAGATGTATAAACTTTTTTTTCTCCATAAGTCTAGTGCCCTTGAATCTCTGTCAGAGGGGGTAGGATTTTTTGCTGTTGAGGCCTTAACTCCCTTTGGACCCTGTGAAATAGTTTCAGGATCAGCAGCAGGGTTTCTAAATAAAAATGTATGCGAGTCAGGGACCCTGTAATATCGGTCAGGCTTACTGGGAGCTGGAGGTAAGGAGTCAGGTGTCAAGCTTGACTCCGAAAACACATCATCCACAATGTCTAAAACAGAAGGAATGGCTTACAGCTTGTGCTGAGGGAGAAGGAAATCCCTGAGCCTCTTTGATTCTGAGAAGTCTTGACTCTCCCAGTGAAAATGCTCCCTCAAAGTATGCAAGGTTTCTCCAAATGAATAATCCTCTGGAGGAGATGCAGATAGAATAGACTCCTCAGCATCAAAATCCTCATAGGGAGGTATATATAATTCCTGATCATAAGAGGAATCAGAAGAAATAGAAACCTGATCTGAAGATTCATAATCAGTGTCTTGCCTAGGCCTCCTATCTGGAGGGGGATGGGTACCCCTGATCAAGGTAATAAGGTCTTCAGCCATTTTGATCATCTGTTTTTTAGGCATAGAGACCTGTGCACGTGGCTCATGCGTCAGTTTTTTAGTTTTAGAAGTTGCCTTTGTCTTTGGTTTTGCATCTGTTGCCGGTTTGATACATTAATGTTGAGGTCTGAATACACGCTCAGAAGCCGGTGCCTGCTCAGCAACTCCGGAACCATCCAAGGGAGATACATCCGTCACTCCAATACCTTGAGTATCTTGCAGCATGCTGGACTCCACATGGGTGTCGGTAGAGGCCTGCGACTCGAAGGTAGCAGGTATCAGGGGCTGCAAAAGCGCCTCACTGAGTACCGGCGACTGGCTTAGGAGAAGCTTCGTCATCGGTTTTGGATCTCGACTGCATTTCTCTGTCCTTTTCTTTGAGTTTTTATGTACTCCGGTAGTCGGACTGCTACCTGACGACATTTCTGGGTAGTTAAATCGGTTTCCAAAATACTTTGATGCAAAAATATACCAACGCTTAATAGTGCGTTGGTTAAATCTAGCACAAAACCGACAGCCAGGCACATTGGGATCAGTATAAATGGAAATCCTTATGAGGTATTTGCTTCCCACAAGTAATACAATTATTAACTTTTTCTGACATCGGTAAAATGCAAGAAAAAAGTTTCCCCAACGGGGTACTTGGCTTTAGTGAAGACTTCTGCTTCGGGCACCACGCGGAAAGAAAGACTAAAGAAAATGGCGTCAGTTGCATGTTTTATACCCCTGACGACCTGACGTCATGGAAGTGAAGACAGCAACCGACACAGGACCCAAGACTTTGGAATTCAGGCCGACTGAGTGCAACCTGCCAGCAGATTACCCAAATGTAATGACTGCAACAGTGAAGCATGAAGAACATCAACAAGTGCCATCTTTAATCCAGGAATCCTCACCTGCTGGTCTCATGGCAAGTTTATCTGTAAGTAAATGTTATACAACTGATTGTGTATTATTTTTATGAACTGTGTAGTGTAACCAATACCTGCTGCTTCCTCTGGCTTAGCAACTGTTTTTTGTTTTTTTTTTGTAAGCTGTCCTAAACATATGGCTTGTACCAGAAGCTAATCTTACTACATATTTTAGCAACTGGGTCTGTTAGCACTTTAAACATCTGGCTGGTTCCAGAGGCTCTTGATGCATTATTTGAGCTAATTTAGTGCTGATGTAGTACCAGAGGCTATTTTTTTGTATACATTTTTAAGCGTCTTTGTTTGATTCAACTTTAAACCTATGGCCAGTGCTGGAGGCTAATCATTTTCATTGTAAAACAATTTGTTTTACTTGTAAGTAAAAGCTACTTTTTTATGGCTACAGGACTGCATTTGATGTAAACAAACTTATGGCTAGAACCAGAGACCATTTATTACAATGCTAAACATTCTGTTTAGTTCATGCAGAATGGGGCTTTGAGATAGAATGTTCAGTTAACTGTTGAGGAACATGCATCTAGTGTGTTCAGTAATATTAGTGCAGTATATGCCATAAAACAAAGATCTAACTTGTTCAGTAATACGAGTGCAGTGTATGCCATAAAACAAAGATCAAACTTTATTACTTCTGTACTCCTATATTGTGATTAATGCTCTAAACAGTTTTTTTATTAGTGTTGTGGTATTTCACAATTGTCTACTTTTCTCTAAACTGTATTTTTAATTATTTGTGTGTGTTAAAACTGTAGAACTTTACGCTCACTGTTCTCTACTATCTTTTACTTTCTTTTTTCTCAGCCCCAAGCCAGCTGTGTCTTATAGAATTCGCAGCACCTATCCTCTGGCAAATACCACTAACATTAAGTAAAGCCAGTGGGACATCCAACTGTATTGAAAAACCCTGCAGAACCTAAGTGGATGTTTCATTATAATACAAAAGGCATTAGTAGGTTGTGTCTTTTTACTGTAATCCTTAATGTACTGAACATAAATATATGAGCCAGCAGCAGGGATTTCAGTCCCTTCCCCCATGTAGAAACATTCTGATTTCTACCCTTCAAGGTCTGTAAAAACTCTCCACTCTAAACTGTAATTCTAGCCCTTCCTGTCTCTAAAGAAACATTTATCCATCTTTTTTTTGGTATGTGATATATATATCCCCACTACCCTCCCAGTCTGTCTCTGAGTCAACATTAGCTGATGCAATCCCTTTCAGACTTAGACATTTGAGTCACCCCCCCCCCGTACACAGATTCTGGTTTCTACACTTAGTCTGTAAAATACTCCAGACTAAAGTGTAATTTTAGCCCTTCCAGTCTCTAAAGAAACATTTACCTGTTTATTTTTTCTTCTTCTTCTATGTGATATATCCCCACTACCCTCCCAGTCGGTCTCTGACTCAACAATAGTTGACTCACACTCTCTCAGCCCTCAGACAAGGTATTTCTTAGGGCATCCAACTGTTAAATTAAAAAGGACTTTTCACTCCTTAAAAAAAAAGCATTGGTAACAAAAGAAAGACTAACATTATAAATGCGATTTCTGAGCAACCGATAAATTGCACATACCTTGACTGGCTCCATCCCACTCTATTCGCCCTATGGGCTCACTCCACTCACCTACCCTGCCCCCAATTCCCACCAACCCCTACATACTCTGAATTTATAGGTAACCTCCTTTACTAAGACACTCCCTTCA
The DNA here is from genome assembly GCF_019279795.1 of Protopterus annectens. Classification (NCBI taxonomy): domain Eukaryota; kingdom Metazoa; phylum Chordata; order Ceratodontiformes; family Protopteridae; genus Protopterus; species Protopterus annectens. Next base: position 340,462,786 of record NC_056737.1, read on the forward strand.
TCCATCAGCACCATCTACACACACCCTTCAACTTCCCACCACTCCAGCCCACCTACCAGTTCAATATCCACACCCATATCTCCAACTAGCACAACTCACACCATCACCAAATATAAATACCTCCTCTAACTGCACAACCTCACTCCACTATGTCTCATTACCCCTAGTCTAATCTCCACTCTACCCTCCTGGAATTAACCTGCCTCTCCATAGCCACCATCAGCACCTCTTATCTCTTCATAATCACTCACCGTATCCACCCCAAATCTCCCACCCTAACCCAAAACATTACTATCACCCCCACTCACGCAAGCATATACCCTACTATATACACCCAACCCCCCATATACCATGCCTCTCCCAGGTACCACTTCTATCCTTCTAAAAAGCAACCAAGTCTACAATTTCACTACCTAATCATCCAATACCTAACAACTATCACTTGTATAATTACCCAGCTACTACTAGGAGACATTCACCCCAACCCTGGGTCAGCAACCTCTGCTAATACTCCATGCACCCATCACTATCCAGCTAAGAACAACCCACCGACTTACTGATACTAAATATGAATACCCGCAGTATCATGAATAAAATAGAAGACCTTCACGCTGCCATCTCCTTATATAACCCAGCTATTATTCTCATCACAGAGACATGGCTTCAACCACATATTAAAGATAATCCCATCACCCCACCTGAGTATAACATTCTCAGGGCAGACAGGTTACATAAAAGAGGCGGAGGCTTAGCTCTACTTCACAGAACCAACCTACAACTTCAACTCCTCCAGAAGGATTTCCCCCAACTTCAATAATGCAGAGACTCTATTTGCAAAGCTGTCCCTTAACCAACATAAGCACCTAAACCTACTGGGTATCTATATACCCTCGGGTGACAACCTAACCATCCTAGAATCCATACTTCACTGGGCCTCATACTCCTTCCCTCAAGAAACTATCATGCTAGGTGATGTAAACATTGACTGGAACTCCATCTATTCTTCCACCCCTACCCACATTAACCTATATAACTTCACCCAACTTGTAGATACTCCCACACGCATTTGGTAAGGCCACAAAAAGAGAATCTATACTTGATTGGATCCTCACAAATCAACCAAATACTGCCCATCAATGTGGCACCATACCAAACTCTCTGAGCGACCACAGCCCCACTTTTATCCTTAGGCAAAAACTTAAAATAATTAACTCTCCCTCCCTTCTACAAACCCAGTAACAAAAATTATCCTAGAGACCACTTCATAAGAGCCTTGCAACATTGCAACTGGTCTCCCATCAAAACCCTTTCATTAGACAAAGCAGTTGATTACTTCAACTCCACATTCCTAAATATCCTCAACCAACTAGCCCTCTTAAAAACTATCAGGATACGTAGCAACCCCACCCCTTGGCTCCAGAAAACCACAAAAGCCCTACTTAGAGCCAGGGATAAAGTGTGGAAAACCTGGCGCCCCACCAGATCACCCGTAGATAGGCAAATGTTTCACGAGCTCTGAAACAAAGCAAAAAAGCAGGTGAACCTCAATAAACAAAATTACTGTATCACTCAACAAAACAAATACAGTACCAAACTGCAAAAACTCTGGGCAGCAATAAAGAACATCCACTCCCACACCCAATATAACAGGTACAGACCTGGACATAGCCTCCAGCTTTAATTACTATTTCACCTCCTCAATACTCAAACTTTCCTAGATTTATTCAAGGCATTTAACACAGTCTCACATAATAAACTACTGTCTTGTCTCTGACCTCAACCTTAACAACCCCACCCTCCTCTGGTTTAAAAGCTATTTAAATAACTGCCAACAATCCGTCAAATGGCATAACTCTCTATCCCCCCCACTCCCAACCTCTGTAGGCGTGCCGCAAGGCTCAATCCTAGGACCCCTTATTTTTAATATCTTCGCAAACTAACTCCGCTCAGCTACCTCTAAAGCCGACATAGTCCAATACGCTGATGACACAACTCTCATGCTCTGCACCCAACATCCAACTTCTCCAACAAAAAGCGCAAGAAGCCTTCGCTGAAATACAGAACTGGCTTAACAACTCAACTCGTACTAAATCCCAAGAAAACACAACTAATGCTATTCCACTCTACTAAAATGAGCAACCTTACCTTCTCTATACTCTCCACCAGCAAAACCCAAATCACCCTGTCACTGAGGCTAAACTCCTAGGAGTTACCACTGACCAGTAACTCAAATTCACAAAGCACATATCAATAACCATCACTAAAGTCCACAAAAAGCTAGGTTCCCTATATTGCTGTAAAAGTTATCTAACCACCGAATCTCAAAATGCAATAGCCAGGATCCACCTCCTATCTACTCTACTTTATGCATCCCCAATTCTAGCTAATCTTTACAAAACTGACCTTAATAAACTTTCCATCTGTTACAACAAGATTGCTAGATTCGCTACCAATGCCAAATCATGATCCCACCACTGCCTTTCCCTACAAGCCTTGCACTGGCTTGAATTTCCAAACCTATTAAGGTACCATCAACTCAGCCTAGCTCATCTAACTCTGTATTATCCTGAGAAAACCCCTGACCTGACTGGCATTGTGAACTTCTACAATTCAAACAGACAACTTCGGCCCTCCAACAAAGCCTTAATCAAAACCATCACATGCAAAAACAACTCTGGGGAATCACTATTTGCCCATGAAACAGCAAAAATATGAACAACCTTCTCCCTGACCTCAGACTACAAATCTCCACACCCTCCTTCAAAAGCCTACTTAAAACATACATCTTCACCAACCAACTATGAGCCTGTAATTGACCCCCTGAAGCCTCGCTTACTATTTCTACACCCCATCTGTCCTGGACAACATAAATACCTATGCATGTGTGAGCAACCTATGAGTGTATGTACGTGTAACCTATGAGTGTGTGTGTATGTGTGTGTGTGTGTGTATGTATGCGTGTGTGTGTGTGTGTGTGTGTGTGTGTGTGTGTGTGTGTGTGTAGATATATATATATATATATATATATATATATATATATATATATATATATATATATATATATATATACACACACACACACACACACACACACACACATATATGTATATAGGTTCATAGGTAGGTACTAGTTATCGGCCCAAGGGCATACGTAAGCCTAGCCAGCAAGGTTCTATAGCTTACGCCATCCAAGAAAGTTATTTTCCTGTGCCACTGTCCAGCAGACACAAAAGTGATCCCTGGGGTGTATTTCCTATTCCCCATCCACTCAAGATATTTCTTGAAGAGTGCTAATGAAGAACTTTGCTTGACATAGATGGGTAGCTTGTTCCACAGTATAGGAAGTCTCTGGGACAGGAATCTATCCCTCCAGCATGTCCTGTTTATTCTAGTGACAAGATTTAGGTCCCTAGAGCATGTAGCTCGGAGGGATTGGGATTTCTTTAGGTGTAGCATGTCCAACAGCTCTGGGTTTGACATAGCTTTATATGTTAGGCAGAGATCACCTCGGAGTAGGCGATATGCTACGGAGTAAAGCTGGAGTTTTTTTGAGGCGGTCAGTGTAGGGCATTTGTTTGAGGCCAGTAATCCTCTTTGTGAGGTACTTCTGTGGCCTTTCCAGCTGCTGCAGATGTCTTGTGAGGTACATTCCAAAAGGGGAGTTGTACTCTATAATGGGTCTAAATGAGTGACAAGTAGTTGGGAACTATGATCTCTTTTTTCCTGGAAGAGAACCCTTTTACGATTAGGTGTGCCACGTAGAAGGACTTCCTGACTACTGTGGCGATGTGACTATCAAAGGAGAGACTACTGTCCACCTGGGTCCCAAGGTCTCTTATCACGCATTCGGTGTTAAGTAGATTGCTGCCTATGTGGTAGTTCATGGGTACAGAGTTATTATCAAAGGGGATAACACTGCACTTTTTGGCACTAAGCTTGAGGCCATGGCTCTGACACCAGGCATCTGTCTCAGTGAGGCCCTTCTGTAGGATGTCCACATCATTTGGGGACTTGACTATGGCTCCTAGTTTGCAGTCATCTGCTAACTTCATTAGCCAGAGGCCTTCTGTGTTAGCCTGTACTTCAGGGAACTAGATACCAAACAGGAGAGGTCCCAGGACGGAACCCTGTGGTACTCCACTTGTCACTGTTTTGAGGTCAGATTTGGAGTCTGCAACTTTTACACTGTGGTTTCTGTCAGTGAGCCAGTTGGCAACCCATCTTGTGACATAGGGATTTATACCTAGTTTAGTGAGTTTAGCTATAATTCCAGAATGGGGGATGGTGTCTAAAGCCTTGGCGAGGTCAAAATAGACTGTGTGAACCACCTTACCCTCATCCACGGCTTTGGTGACTGCCTCAAAGAAGTCGATCAGGTTCAGGAGGCATGATCTGCCTTTCACAAACCCAAACTGGTTGGGATCCAGAGTTTGGAGGTTACCAATGTCTTTGTTTATGAGTTCCATGATGATATGTTCCATGGCCTTGCAGACCAGGCTCGTCAGGCTAATAGGTCAATAGTTCCCGGGATCAGTGGTGGCTCCCCTTTTGTGGAGTGGGATAACTGTTGCTCTGTACCATTCAGTAGGCACAAAGCCTGATGCGAGGCTATTATTGAACAGGGTGCTCAAGTGGGGAGCCAGTTCGTTCTGAAGTTAGTGCAAAATGCAGCCTGGGATGCTGTCCGGTCCCATGGATGCTGTATTTTTGGCTTTAGAGAGTGCAGCTTCTACCTGCATAGTTGTGACTACAGGGAATCTGCATTCTTCCTGTATAGATATGGGCCCTTTAGGGGGTGAGAGGGAGGTAAAGTTAGCACTAAACCTATCTGCCAGGATGTTGGCAATATCAGTTGGTTCTGTAATTTTCGTGCCTTTGTGTTGTAACTCAGAGCAGCGCTGGGTGTTGCCATCTAGATTCTTGACATAGGTATAGAATGCTTTGTGGTTGTCCTTGGATTTAGTAGCGATTTTGTTTTCGTAGCTAGCTTTGGAGGATCGTATAAGGGATCTCAGCTTCTTACTATATATGTATATATGGGTTCCCTTCAGAAGCTCGAAATACTGAAATCTCTTTCAGTATTTCGTGCCAGAGAAGCCAAATCCAGAGAACAGCAAAAGTTCAGAAGCGCAAAATTCAAAACCTCGAATACTGGAGGTTTTGAATTTCGTGCTTCTAAACTTATGCTGCGGTCATGTCTTCAGGTAAGTATGTGTGTGTGTGTTAAGGGGTTTGGATAGGGGCTGTGGTGTGTGTCAGTGTGTTATGTTGCTGTGATGTGTGTGCGAGGAGAATTAAGCTTGCGTGGTGGTGTTTTGTGTGTGTTTGTATGTAGTGCGACCTCGGAGTGAGAAATATTAAGTGGGGGGGTGTGGGGGGTGCAGCCCCCCACATGGGGGTGCAGTCAGGCTTGCCTCCCTGCTTTCTTGTAGTAGAGAGATTGTGTGTGTTTGTGTGAAGAATGGTGTGTGTGTGTGTGTGTGTGTGGTAGTACTGCGAAATTCAAAACCTCCGGTATTCGAGGTTTTGAATGTAACGGTTTTCAGGTTTTCGCTGTTGTGTGGATTCTTCTTCTTGGGCTCGAAATACTGAAATTCCAGATTTCAGTATTTTGAGCTTCTGAAGTGAATCCATACAGATATATATATATATATATATATATATATATATATATATATATTATAGTGTGTGTGTGTATGTATGTGAATGCATATATATGAATGCATACTCTTGCATGTATATTTGCTTGAATGTACATATGGAAAACTTAAACATTTATATACTCATATTCAGTTGTTCAATATCTTGCAATGCTCTACCAAGTTCTTATCTACTCTCACTGCATATTCTGCACACTCGTATTTTTAACCAAAAAAGGGAATATCTTCTTATTGTATACTAATGTATGCTACTACTCTGTAATGCGTCTCTTGTATATTTTTCTTCTCTCTGTAAACTTATGGAGCTTTTCTCCCCAAGACTCCACTGAAAACGGACACTTTCCAGTCGGACTAGCCTGGCAAACAAATGTTAAATAATAAGTAACTGGCACCTCACCTGTGTTACCTGTTCAATCACAGCCTCGCCTCAGGCTTTGTCCCTACTGAATGGTGCACTGCTACAGTCATCCCTCTCCACAAAGTAGGAGTGACTACAGACCTTGGGAAGTATTGCCCCATTAGCCTGGCGAGTCTGATATGCAAAGTTATGGAACCCATCAACATGGACCTAACAAACAAGGATATAGGGAAATCTCCAAACTCTGGATCCCACATAGTTTGGTTTTGTGAAGGGTAGATCATGCCTGCTCAACTTGGTTGACTTCTTTGAGTCAGTCACCAGAGCTGTGGATGAAGGCAAGGTGTTTCATACAACCTACCTTGATCTGGCCAAGGCCTTTGATACCATTCCCCACTCAGAAATCTTAGAAAAACTGACTAGGCTAGGCATCAACCCCTATATCACTAGGTGGGTTGCAAACTGGCATACAGACAGAACCCACAGTGTGAAAGTAGCTGATGCCAAGTCAGACTGCTGACCAGTCACGAATGGAGTCCCACAGGGTTCGGTCCTGGGTCCTCTCCTGTTTGGCATCAACTTCTCTGAAGTCCAGGCCAACACGAAGGGTCTATGACTGACAAAGTTCACAGACAATTGCAAGTTTGGCGCCATCATTAACTCTCCAAGCGATGTTGACATCCTACAGAAAGGCCTCACTGAGACCAACAACTGATGTCAGAACCATGACCTTAAGCTCAATGCCAAAACAATGTGTTGTCATCCCCTTTGGGAAAAACCTGGTTCCCATGAATTACCACATCAATGGTAGTCCACTGAACACAGAAGGAGTTCTAAGAGATCTGGATATAAAGGTTGACAGCAACCTCTCTTTTGACCACCACATTGCCACTATGGTCAGAAAGTCCTATGTGGCACATCTCATTACTAAGGGTTTTGCATCCATGAAGAAAGAGGTCATTGTCTCCCTCTACTTTTCCCTCATTAGGCCAGTCATCAAGTACAATTTGGCATGCACCTCACTAGACACCTGCAACAACTGAAGAGGCTGCAAAAGTACCTCACAAAGAAAATCCTAGGCCTTAAAACACTTGTCCTATATGGACAGACTCAAAAAACTCAACTATTCTCGGTCTCATATCACCTACTTAGAGGAGATCTCTGCTTGACTTACAAAGCCATGTCTGACCTAGCTCTGTAAGAAATGCTACATCTAAAGAAATCTCAATCCCCCCACACCACATGCTCCAGAGACCTGAACATGCTGGAGGGATAGGTTCATAAGAGACTGCCCATGCTATGGAATTGACTTCCCATACATGTTAAGCAGAACACCTCACTGGCCCTCTTCAAGAGGAATCTTGATGAGTGGATGGGAAATAGAAAATTCACCCCAGGGAGCACTCCAGTGGCTCTGCTCGACAGAGGCACTGGGAGCTAAGGTCAGGTGGCACAATGCCAGGGTAATCTATTTGCAAATGTTCTGTTTTTATATTGATGACACCTTTTCTTGCTTCCATAAGAAACTATTTGAATTTCTGAAGTCCTTTGTCTTGTCAATATAGTATGAGTAGGCTGTGGACATCCACTGCACACAGCCCTTTTTCACCTTTTTTGGTTCTGGAAATAATACAGTTAGATAAATAGACTGATTTAAGGAACACTCTAAGATCACTTCTGGCATAAAAGAAGGGCTGGTTCTCAAATAAATTCTGTCTTTACAAAGGATGAGATGGGGCTGAATCACTATAAGAGCTTGCAACTCAGGAACCTGTCTTGCAGATGTCAGAGCAATGTGTAACACTATTTTCCATAAGAACTTTTAAACAGCATCATAAGCTGGTTCAAAATATACATGTTTTCCAGTACAATTTACAACTCCCACAGAGGAACTATCTGATTTCTAAGTGTATGAATATGTAACATTCCTTTCTGAAATGGTTTCACTTGAGAGAAAAAGAAAGGGTTAGGAATCAGGAGGGATTCTCATCTCTAGATCAGGAGTCAGTCTCCTCTATACTCATCCATCACCATCAGACCAATGATTGAGTACAATGCCCATTTCGAAATGTCTCTGACCCGACACTTGCAGCAACTGGAGGCCACAAAACCTCAAAAGGAGGGAGGGAAACAGGAAAACATCTCCTGCCTATGCTGCGAACACTGAAAGAACTCCAGCTCTATTTAAACACATGCTCAAGGTGACCTTTGCCCACAACATACAAGGCCAGCGTCATGCAGATTGCAGATGCTTGCTTCATGAATATCCGTCAGATCCATCAGAGAAGAGGAGCTTAAAGACTTACCTCGTGGGCGTGGCGTTAAGGACGTACTGATGGGAGGATAGACTCACCCAAAAGACTAAAATCATGTGAATAATAATATGGTAGCACCTCGTAGCAGCCTTGGCCAGGAGAAGAAATTGGTTGGAATTGGAAATTATGAGGGATGACCCTTAGATATACCCCCAGGGGAGGCTCAACAGTCACTGCTCAACAGAGGCACATAGGGGGTGGCGTAAGCCACAAAACTATGGGCTAGGCTTGTAAATGCCCTTGGGCAGATAGCCTAGTATGAACCTATGAACCTATGATGGGCAGAAATAGCCTAAAGAGGAATCTAAACAGTAAGAAAAGCTGGAGGATAACCAAAGGTGTTTGAGCCTTAAAAGGATCTTACCTTATGTGACACCATCTTTTCCACTTAGCCTTAAACTATTTTCTAGAAGCAGGTTTATTTATTAACTACAGGCTGCATATCCTCAGAGAAAAGGTGCCTAAAAGGTATTAAATTATATCATAAAGGCTGTGAGCTGAAGAACATGAAGGTTTGGGTGAATCAGCTTGAAGTAATTACCCTAGTCCATTTCCAACAGAAAGCAGAAAGTACAGTTTTGTACCTACCATAAATGTAGATGTTCGAGTGGTTATGCTGCTGCAGTCATCACACTTGGGTTATCCTGCCGTCGGCCTGAATTCCAAAGCCTTGGTCCGGCATCGGTTGTCATCGCTTCTTCCCTGACGTCAGTGCGGCAGGGGTATAAAAGAGGCAGCCGACGCCATTTTCTTCAGTTTTTCTTGCCCCAGATGTCAGGTGCCCCAAACTAAGGCGGCAAAATAAGAAGCTTGCAAAACATACCTTAGCGAAAAACAATAGTACTAGTTGTAAGCAAATACACCATATAGACATGCATCCCAAAGGCTGATGTACATGGAGGTATAATAAAAGCCTTGTTAGGTAGAGGGGATGGAGGGAGGGTAACCTGGACTGCAGCAGCATAACCACTTGAACATCTACATTTATGGTAGGTACAAAACTGTATTATGTTCATTGTGCTATGCTGCTGCAGTCATCACACTTGGGCAGAGTCCCAAAGCTATGGTTGGGTGGTAGGAACTAAACTGGGTTAGGTGCAGCTAAGATGCCCTGCAGAACTGCAGTGGCAAACCCAGCTCTGGTTTTTGAGTACAGAGGAAGGTGGTAATGCTTGGTGAAGGTGTGCACTGAACTCCAGGTAGCTGCCTCCAGAATGTCCTTTGTTGGGACTCCTCGGAGGAAGGCTGCTGAGGTTGCTGTAGCCCTGGTAGAGTGAGACCTAATACTAACAGGCACTGCTTTTCCAAGGTGTGAGTAGCAAAAGCGGATGCAATGTGCTATCCATTTGGAGATGGTCTGTTTTGAAATGGCCTTTCCTTCTGAGCCTGGTGCATAGGACACAAGGAGTTGGTCAGATTTTCTGAAGGCCTTTGTCCTGTCCAAATAGTAACTTAACTGTCTGTGAATGTCCAAAGAGTGAAGGAGTCTTTCTCCTTTATTCTGTGGGTTTGGATAAAAGGTGGGCAAGTGTATGGTCTGACTGAGAGCCACACTGGATACTACCTTTGGCATGAAGGAAGGAAGGAAGGGTTGGTGTGTAAAGATACTCTGTCCTGATGGAAAATGATGAAAGGTTCCACTGCCATAACAGCCTGCAGTTCTGAGACTCTGCGTGCTGAGGTGATAGCCAGCAGCAGGACTGTTTTCCATGACAAATATTGAAGCTCTGCTGAAAAGGCTGGTTCGAAAGGAGGAAGTGTTAATTTTTCCAGCACAAAATTTAGATCCCAAGTTGGAGTTGGTGGTTTTCTGGGGGTCTTATATTTTTTGCCCCTCTGAGAAACTATCTTAGCAAAGGATGAGAGAAAATGGGAGGAACCGTATCATAATGAGCTGAAATGGCTGAAGCATGGATCTTTATGGATGAGAAGGAAAGGCCTTTGTGTAACATCTCAGCTAGATATTGGAGTATGTGCGGAATATCTGGGATGCCAGGATTTAGGCTTCTGGCCTGGCTCCATACACAAAATCTTTTCCATTTGTCTGAGTAAGTTTTTCTGGTGCTGGGCCTCCTGGCCTCCAAAATGACATTTTGGACGTCCTTTGAGAGAAGTGTTGTTTGATAATTTTAGGTATTTTCCATGCAGCTAGATTTAAGGTCCTTAGTTGACTGTGAAGGATCTGAGAGTTTTGTTGGGTTAACAGCAGAGGGAATTGAGGTAAGATCCATGGAGGGCTGCGAGCCAAGTTCCGTAGTAGTGGGTACCAGTGTTGACGTGGCTAGTCCGGAGCAATGAGGATCATCTGTGGTTTCTCTGATCTGGCTTTCAGTAATACCTGAGTCAGTAGAGGCAGAGGTGGGAAGGCGTAGACTGACAATGCTGCCCAACTGAATGATAGGGCATCCACTTTCCAGGCCAAGGGATAAGTCCTTGTGCAAAATTTTTGTAGCTGGCAATTGTTGGTTGAGGCAAACAGATCTATGTCTGGTGGTCCCCACCTTTGAGTTATCATTGAGAATACTTGCGGGTGTAGTCTCCACTTGTGAGGGTCTGTCAGACTTCTGCTTAATTCATCTGCCAATATGTTTTCCTTTCCTGGCAGGAATTGTGCTTGCAGTTGTACTTGGTAAGTTAATGCTATGTTCCACAAGTCCATTGCCTGTCTGCATAGTGGGTAGGAGTGCGTTCCTCCTTGTTTATGTACCACATAAATGTGGTGTTGCCCCTCCTTATTAGAAGTTGTCCAGGATGCAAGAGGTACTTGAAGGCTGTTAGTGCATTTTTTACAGCTAGCATCTCCTTTTGATTGATGTGCAGTTGCCTTTGGTTTGCAGACCATTTGCCCTGTATGCATTGTCCTGCCATGTGTGCACCCCAGGCGTAGTCTGATGAATCTGTTGTCAAGGTTTGGTTTGCTGGAGGTGAGACAAAAGGAAGGCCCTTGTTTGCTTGGCATGCTTGAGCCCACCATAGAAACTCTTTCTGAAGGCAGGGAATGAGAGTTATAGTTGCTTCGAGGCTGTGTCTGTGTTGGGACCATACACTTTTTAGATACCATTGTAGTTTTCTCATATGCAGTCTTGCATATGCAATTAGTTGAATGCAGGATGCCATGTATCCCCCCAGTGCCTGCAGGAATTTCCTTGCAGTGAGCTGGGTAGAAGTTGCCATCTTTTTGAAGTACTGAGCCAGCTGTTTTTGCTTGTATGGCGTGAGGTAAGCCATCTGGGCCGTTGTATTCAAGCTGGCACCCAGGAAAATTATTTCTTGTGAGGGTATTAGTTTTGATTTCTTTTTGTTTACTGTGTACCCTAGGCAACTTAGTAACTTTGTTACAAATGCCAGATGCTGTAGTAGGATGTCTTTGCTGTCCGCTTGGATCAGGCAGTCATCCAGATATGGATAAATTTGTATTCCTCATTGTCTGCAGTATGCAATTACTGATGCCAGGCATTTCGTGAATACTCTGGGCGCAGTAGATAAGCCAAAGGGCAATGCAGAGAATTGATAACGCGTTGTGCTTGCCAAAAATCTGAGGTATCTTCTGCAATCTTGTCTGATAGGGACATGTAGGTATGCCTCTTGGAGGTCCAACGTTACCAGCCAAGACTCCTTGCCCAGCATGGGAAGAAGCTGCTGTAGTGTGAGCATTTTGAATTTGGGAATGTCCAGGTACGTGTTTAGAATTGAAAGGTCTAAGATGGGTCTCCAGGCTTTGTCCTTTCTTGGAACTAGAAACAGAGTAAAATCCTTGACCTTGCCCTTTTGCAGGTACCTTTTGAGTTGCCTTCATGTTCATGAGAGCTGAAATTTGCTTTTGTGCCTCTGCCCATTGCTTTGTTGGCAGATTTGGCATGCCTCTCATCCGTGGTAAAGTGTGAAAATGAAATCTGTAGCCTCGGGTAATAATATCCAGAACCCATTTGTCCTTTGTTATAATGTGCCAATTTTGTGGAAAAAGAGCCAGTTTTCCTCCTAGAGGTGCTGCCTGGGCAATTTTGCTTGGCAGGCGAAGAGGAAAGTCATTGAGTTTGTTTTCTGAAGGGTTGAGATCTGTCGTCTCCCCCTCTGAGTTGTTGTTTGCCATTGTCTAGGCCTGAAGGTACCTTGTGCCTGGCCTCTGCCCCTAGGGTGTCTGTACCTGCCCGTTTGGGGTCTGTCTGAAGCAGGAAAGGACCAGTTTTTTTGTTGGCCAGTTTCTGCTGAAGCGAGGAGGTTGCACCTGTAAAAAATCTTTAACTGTTTGCATTGATTTTGCCTTTTCTTCCATTTTCTTTAAAACTTCCTCTGCTTTGACACCAAATAATGCATCCTTTTGCAGTGGAGCATCCAGTAACTTTGCTTTGACATGTTCTGGTAGGGTCTGCTCTTTTAGCCAAGCATGTCTACGTATTACAGAACCTATGACCGCTGCTCTACATTTGGCCTCCAAAGAATCAAAACCACACTGCAAGGTATGTTTTCCCACTTGTTCTGCTGCATGCAACAAATCCTGCATACCTTTGAAATCTAGTTGATCAGTCTGAGGGATCATTTTCTGTTTTAACTGAGTAATCAAGTACTGCTGGTATTTAATCATGTGGAATTGGCAGTTTAATGCTCTCATGGCCAAAGTGGCAGAGGTATACGCTTTTTTCCCCCATCTTTCTAATGCCCTGGAATCTCTTTCCGCGGGTAGTGGATTTTTAGCAGTGGAGGCCTTAACCCCTTTGGGACCCTGGGAAATGGTTTCTGGGTCTGCAGCAGGGCTTTTATATAAAAACTTGTGAGAGCCAGGGACTCGGTAGTAGCTGTCTGGTTTAGGTGGTGCTGGAGGTAAGGAATCTGGATTTAGACTGGATTCAGTGTAGATATCATCCAGAATGTCTAAAACAGGAGGAATGGCTAAAGGTCTATGCTGAGGTAGAAGAAGAAACTCACAGAGTCTTTTCTTGGAGTCAAGAGTAATCTTGTCCTTCCCAGTGGAAATGCTCTCTCATGGTGTGCAGGGTTTCCCCAAAAGAGAAGTCTTCAGGGGGGGAAACAGAGGGAATAGATTCCTCAGCATCTGAGTCTTCATAGAGAGGGAAGGGGTCATCCTGTTCCTCAGAGTCTGCTGAGGAAATGGATTCCTGGTCAGGAGGAGGTAAATCTTCCTCCAGTCTAGGCCTTTTGTCAGGAGGGGGTTGGGAACCTCTGATAAGGGTAATCAGGTCCTCCGCCATTTTGAGCATTTGATTTTTAGGCATAGGGGCCTGTGTGGGAGTCTGTGGACCCGGTTTCTTAACCTTTGGAAGCCTAGCGTATGACTTAGTGGAGAGAGTCGTCTGTTTAAAGACGCCTTCTGAAACCGAAGGCCTGTCCATAGTCTCCGGATCGCCGCCAGGGCTGGCGTTCGCGAGTTGAGGAGGAACCGGCACCAGTGGCCCAGTAGATTCTGTCCGAGAGGTAGTCGCATTTTCTAAATCTGCGGTAGTCAGGGGTTGCGTAGGCGCCTCACTGAATACCGAAGATCTGGCGGCAGGCCTAACCGAGACCTCGGTATCTGGTCTAGGTCTAGGCTGCCTGTCTTTGTCCTTGCGTTTTTTTAAAAATAGCGGTTGTCGGAGGTTCCGACGACATGATGTAGTTGAATTTTCTGCCAAAATAATGTCAGGCGGTATCAGCCCGACGCTTAATAGTGCATTTATTGAACCTAGCGCAAAGCCGACAACCAGAAACGTCGTGGTCTGGTTCTAGGCAAGGAATACAATAAGAATGGAAATCCTTATGAGGTATTTGCTTCCCACAAGAAATACAATTATTAACTTTGTCTGACATCGGTCTGAGGCAAGAAAAGTTTCCCCAACGGGGTACTTAGCTTTATAGAAGACTTCGGCTGAAATTCTATTCGAAAATCTCAGGAGCTGGCCGACAGGCACTTGCGAACTGCTTCTGCTTCGGGCACTGCGGGGTAAGAAAGACTGAAGAAAATGGCGTCGGCTGCCTCTTTTATACCCCTGCCGCACTGACGTCAGGGAAGAAGCGAAGACAACCGACGCCAGACCAAGGCTTTGGAATTCAGGCCGACTGCAGGGACCGCCTGACGGCAGGATAACCCAAGTGTGATGATTGCAGCAGCATAGCACGATGAACATCAAACCACTACTGTCTGGGCCAAAAAGGAGTTACCAGCACTATTTTTAGGAAGTCATTTTGGATTTTTAAAGGAACTGGTTATTAGAAGAAATGGTGGAAAATCATACAGGAACCTTCCTGTCCATGGGAATGAAAAGGCATCTAATTTCCAGGCTTTTTTACAACGTGTCCTGAAGCAGAATTTCAACTGTCAGTTGTGAATGGAGGCAAACAGATCTACTTGAGTAATTCACCACAGATGGATTATTTCTTTAACACCCTGAGATATGACTTTCACTTGTAGGGGAATGTCCTGGTTCTGCTCAGCTTGTCTGCCACAAATTTATGCTCTGATATATGTACATAGCCTGTAGGAACAGACTACGTTGCAATGCCAGTTCCTAAGCTAGCACTGCTAATCTGCAAAAAGGGTAAGATGTGCCCCGCCCTCCAGTTTACTTATGTACCACATGACTGTGGTGTTGTCTGTTATAACTAGCAGAGCCTCCTGGACTTTAGTAATGATTTAGTGATTTGACAAAGCATTTAATAATGCCATAATTTATTTTATGGTTATGTTCTTTTTGTCCCGATGGTTCCACAGACCATGCACTTTCACTACTTTGGAAACAGCTCCCCATGCAAAATCTGATGAATCTGTGGTTCCAGACTGACTAGGGGCTGGCAGGTAGAAAAGGGGACCCAGATTGAGGGATAACTAATTCATGCACCAGTGATTCACCCTTCTTGACAAACCCTAGCACCAGAATCTGAAAGGAGAGAGGGTGCTTGTGCTGGGTTCTAACTGATTTCAAAAACCACTGAATTGTTCTTTTACAGACTTTGACTACAAGAATTAGGATTACAGAGGCCGTGAATGCTAAAATCCTGAGACAGTCCTTGACTATTGTGCGAGTTTGGCTGGAAAGTATCAGAAATTGTTCATTATAAAAGTCAACTATGCCTTATGGAAGAAAGGTTATCATGAGGAATAGCATCTAGGAGACCGCCTAGAAACACTACCCAGAGATGGAATATGGGATTTTTTTCCCCAAGTTTATCTGAAAACCTAGGTTGAGAAGAAAGCTTCTCGCAGACCTAGAAAAGAGGCTGCAAAACATAAAGCACTCTAAGTAAGGGAAATATGTATGCCCTATAACCCGCAACAAGCAGTTATTGAGACAGACACTTTGTAAATACTCTTGGAGCTGTTCACAAGTTAAAGTGTAAAGAAAAAACATAAAAAGTGAAGTAGACACAAAAAAGTCTTAAAAATGGCCTGAAGCCTTTGTGAACTGGAATTTGGTGAGATGTACCTTTTAAGTCTAGAATTACTTGGAAATTGAAAGGAGGAATGAGAGGTAAAGACTGTAGAGAAAGCATCTTGAATTTTGCAACCTTGATGTGAAAGTTTAGAAATGAGAAGTTAAGCAAGTCTCCAAATTCCTTCCTTTGCTAATAGAAAAATCCTTGCGTAAAACCCCTTTCTCCTTGATCTGGTAGGACAGACTCATTACTCCCAGAGACAGCATTTGATCCAGACTAGGAGAAAACAGGGAGGCTCAATTGACCGATTGAGAGGAATCACTTAAAATGGTGGCAGAAAGTCCCACTGAAAATGCTTTCGCTCTGCACAAAAAAAAAAAAAACACAAAAGAATAAACCACAACCTCATGAACACTTTGACTAACTCAAACCTCAAAGTTTGTCCACAAATTTCTCTTACTCGTGTAGCTATCTATCCAACATAACTCTCACCTCACAAATGCTTCCATCTACCCAAAACCCTCTGTTTTCCTTACTTACAGCTATATTCACGGTCTTAAATCTCTCCACTTATCCACCACTAACTACCCTCACACTCCATTAGTCTCATAGCCTCCTTCTAGTTTCAGATATCTGCCTTCACTCAGTCTCCCAATGTGCCATCTTATTCTGCCTACATTTCTCTTACCTTCGTCTATTTCTGCTAATCTATACTTCTCTCCCTTCGCTACCTAATAGTTTACTACTATTGCCAATATCTCTTATTTCCTCTTCCCACTGTATAGGAATTTTACATACTTGACTTAAAAAAAAAATCACCTGCTTTCTCCTTGCTTTCATTTTGCATACATACAATGTATATAGAAAAATTACCTTTTCCTTACCAAATATAATATCATATTATAACCACTGTTTAAGCGTAGTGCCATGATTTTTCATTGTGTGTATGTTTTACTATATATTCTGTTCAAGTGTATTGTAGGTTTCTGGAGCTTTTTGTCCCTAGCCACTGCTGAAAAGGTGCTCATTTTCTTGCTCAGTGGACTATCCTTGTACACAAAATGCAATTAAATAAATAATTCTCAGAACCCACAGGTCAGATGTAATCTGGTGCAAAAGAACGAAGTGAACACATAGGCTTTGCCCACTCTGGCATCCCCTTAAAGTTTTTTCAAAGGGAGGAGATTGAGGAAAGGCATAGTCTATCTGCATTTGTAGATCATCCCTGGGCTAGGGAAGGCCTTCCTTTCTTTTTACAACATGCCTGCTGCTGCTTTCTAAACGTTTGTCTGCCTTTTGTTGAGATTGTTTGCACTGTTTTCTACTTAAGGGCCCTAGGCTAGAAAGACATTTTCTGTTGAACTTGGGGATAGGGGACGGACAATGGGTTGTATTAAAGCTTCACTTTCAAACAGAGATAGGCTGCCCTTACATATCAAGTTAAGTATTTCCCTATCAACCTTTAAAAAACAGTCTGGATGACTGATCATAAATTTTCAGCTGGGATATCTGAAAAAAATACATTTAATGGACAATATTATTACTCCCCTAACAATAATGTCCGTGATGTTGGTGTGCTTCCTGAATGCCTCCATGGCCACAAGCTTAGTAAGAACCTATGAATCTAAGAGAAGGCCCTGTGCACTTAGAATTTTAGACAGGGATAATAATCTTATAAAGTAATGTGCAGGTACAGAATGGATCTACTGATACACTGTGTTTTCTGGCCAAGACAGGTAACATTAGGAGCATATAAAATATTGCCCAACTCCACTAGGCAATGGCCAGAAAACCCATCTTCTGCTTCCTTTTGTTAGTGTCCTAGGATGCTGAATGATAGCTAGGTCATGTGGCACCTGACTGCACCTCATCAACTCAAGGCTCTTCTGCACTGAAACTCTAGCAAACTACAATTAAGCCACCACATACTGAGTACTTCAGCCAGGACAGCAAATGCAGTACTGGTATTCATTTATGAAGCTGCATTATCCCTGTGGCTTTATAAATTAGTGTCAGCATTGCATCTGACATCTGTGCCCCCTAGCAGCTTGTGTGTGGGTCAGCCACACCCTCTTTCCGTCCTAGTTACAACTCTGCTAGGATGCTTGAGGTCGAGACAAAAATAGACCTATGAGGGAAGGGGTCTGGATACGCATAATGGGACACACAAAACTAAACCTAGATTACATACTGGATCAAAAGAAAAAGACTGCATACTTTTTGTGCATTGGAATTCATGCTCTGAAACAAGCCTGAACTTGTTGGTAATGAACATTCTGTACAGACTACCTTACCCTTTAGAAATCACACTTTTTACTCTAGCATGATGACTTAGAAGTATTATGGTTACATTCTAAACGTTATTATGAAAATGAAATCCTCAAAGAGTAGCAGCATTAAACCTAACTAAAGACCAAGGAGATCTATGATAACGAAGCACCAGAAGAGCAAAACATATCAGCACAGCTGACCAGTACTCAAAATTTAATTCCATTTGTTTACCGGGAGAGTCCGACTGGGCCTATGATGGCCCATTTTCAGTGGAAGCCCCGGGACAAAAACTCCATAAATACAATGTTAACATAGTACAATAATGTTGAATACATAAAGTATACAGTACAGAATACACATAGGATCCTTGTATAGAAATTAATATAAAATAACAAACAGAAAAAAATGACACGCCTACAAAAAATATATGAGCATTAATTTAAATAGAGAGAATATTAAATAAACTTTTGTGACAAACTGAACTGAAAAAAAGGAAAAAAGAATTTCAAGGGTTGAGGAAGCAGTAGACAAACAGATAATGAAACAGAAACAGGTAACTGAGAAGGAGGAGTACATGGAAGGAGAAAAGTTAGATGAGGAATGTGGGAAGAGAGATAAGTGGAGGGTAGGACAAATGTGGTTATTTAGGGACTCTAACCTGGCTTAGTAAAGGAACAAAGCCAAGTGTTAAGACGTACCCTTAGCAGTTGTTTGAATTTGGTAGTATTGTTATTGTTGACTGCTAATAGTAATGTGCGACTATTGATGGATATACACTAATTTCCACAATGTAGTATCTCGGAGAATTACTTATTCTGAGCTACTGTGACTTTGGAGTTAGTATAGACCAGCAGTACATGAGCCTGTGAAAGGGTGTGAAGCCCTATGCAAAAAAACATGCAACAAACACAAGTAACACACTGCATAAAGGCTTATTTAAATGAAAAACTGTCAAAAACAGGAAATGGCATACCAGGTGGATAAATATAAAGAAAAAATCTATTCCTGCAAGACATTTAGCCAATAACTTTTTCAGACAAGTCATTTTGCACAGTTTTTTCAGTTTTTCACTCTACTGCAGTAAACTGTGAGATAAGCAATGTAAAACAGTTAAAACACCCTACATAACCACAACACAGAGGATTATGAATGTATTGCCAATCATAACCAAGGTGTCCTGTGCTCAAGACATGGCTGCCAAGCAATTTACCTTGAGAAGAGAATCTTTATGCTCGCACTGAGAACAAACTATGAACAAAATCATAATTCTGTGCAATGCAAGGAGCTTGCTCCCATGTACTTCAAACCTGGAGAAAAAATGTTGTGGGACTACATTTGTGGAGACAAGAGATCCAGGACCCCTAGGTCCCTAATGGCAAGGAAGGCAAGCCACAGATCTCCCCAAAGTCATTTATAAGAAACTGAATAGAGACAGTGCTTCCAGTGTTTTCTGGGTGCTTAGCATTTTAAACCACTGATGATCTTGGCTAGGAACCTCTGGGATCTTTCTTGTTGTTTGATGTCTAGTGAGGTACATCCCAAAAGGGGCATTGTATTCAACATCTGGCCTAATCAATGCTGAATATAAGGGGACAATGACATCTTTAGATCGGGAGGATATGTCTTTGCCAATTACTTGTGCTAGGTAAAGAACTTTCTGATGACAATCAAAGGATTCATCATATCCCAAGTTGCACAGTCTTGAATACTATTTTTAAGTGGGATGATTTGTATGTTGTATGCTGGAGGGAAACATGGTTGGCTAATGTGAAAATATTTTTAGCATTTAATTTGAGCACATTTTAGTACACCGAGTATTTACAAGTGTGAGTTCTTGCTGAAGGGCTTTGGCAACAAAGGGGGACTTGATAATGACTTCCAGTTTACAGTTCTCTACAAACTTGGTTAGCTAAAGGGCTCATGGTCTGGAGATCAGAAAAGCAAATGCTGATCAATAGAGGTACCAGCACTTGAGGGGCACCACTTGGTCACCTTCATACTCTGATAAGACACCTGCTACACAAAATGTGTAGGTTTGGTCGTTTAGCCCATTTCTTACCCTTTTGAAAAAAATTAACCAGATTTATTAGACAGGATCTACATTGACAAAGCCAAACTATTGCAGATTAGCTGGATGACATTTTTAATATAATAGTTTATTAGGTCAGCAATATGTTCCACGGCTTTGCAAATAAAACTTGTAAGGCTGATGGACCTATAAATGCTGGGGTCAGTGGTGGGGCCACCCCTGTAGGGAAAAATCAATACTGCTGTGCACCAAACCTAATAGGCAAAGTAAGTAGCTAAACTCTGGTTAAATAGTTTAAAATATCTCTGTCAGGGTTTGCTAAACACCATTTAAATGGCTAAATGTGTTGTAAGATCCCAAGGAAGAAGTATTTTTTAATCCTGAAGAGTACCTTCGGTACATGTTCTTTAGTGATTATGAGGGGGATTGTTCTGACATATTCTGGGATAACTGGGCTTTGGACAGTCATCTCTGAGGTAAAATTCGCACTGAATGTTTGCTACTAAATGTGGCAATGTCTACTGAATCAGAGACGGTGGTGCCATTATGAATACTTTCAGAGCACTGTTGGGTGTTATTGCTTAGTTTTCTAATGTACCTGTAGAAGGATTTGTAACGGACTTTAGCTTCAGATGCTAACCTAAGCTCATGGGCTGCTTTAGTACAATTTTTCAAGTTTTAATAATTTTTTTGATGGTATCCTTCATATGAGGGTCTTCTGATCTGATGTATACTTTAAGGAGTTCTTTTTCCTTTCAGTGCAGTGTTTATGGACCATGAGGGTGGTTTGTTTTTAAATTTCCCCATTACATTTAGATCTTTTTGGGACTGCTAGTTCTACACATTTTCATAAGTGGGCATAGAATTCCTCTGCGAAGCTACCTGCCATGGCAATGTCTGGGGTTGGAGCTATAAAACTAAATTTTGAAACTTCGACATAGAATTTGATAAGATTAGTAAGTTTGAAATCATTGAATTCTAAGATATCGGTTTCAGTGGGTTTAGAGATTTGGAAGGTGAAGATAACTAGTTTATTATCTGAATTAAACAGGAAAAGAGATACCAAGGAAATAGTAGAGGAAGACACTACTTTCTTAATGACCAGGACAAGAATATTATGTTCTCTAAAGGGTTTGGTAATCTGGTCCAATGAGGTTTTATTCAAACTAAGAAGTACGCACGTTTATTGAGGCATAGTTAAAGTCACCCAAAATAATGGAGTACTTGATAACATTAAGCTCATCAGGCACCTTTAGGAACCTTACAACATTTTCAGAGGACATACAGGATGCCATGTAAACAGGCTACAAACTGATAGATGGTCCTGTTTGGTATGTCTGCAGTTCAAGGGATACGAAGACCACCAACCAAGTGACAGTGAAGGGTGTTTATTCAACCAAAACAGACGTTCCCACAAGCACATTAACGCTTCACAAATACAATACGTTTTCATTCATCACAAGCTTCCATCAAATGCGGACTGAAAACATAAAATACACTTGTATATCATCCTACATTAACACATTTAACAATTAGTTAAGTAATTAAGCAAAGCAAAACTATAAAACCCTTCTTTAAAAACTTGATAAAATGAATAAACATACAAGTTTTGTTTAAATAAAAGTAAATAATCACTTTTAACCGGTTAAAAACCTTAAATAATTGTAAATAAATAATCCCTTTCCTTGTAAAAAAAAAAAAACTTATTAATAACCTAAAATCATATTTAGTCATTGGGCATGTTTATTCATAATCTTAATCCTCCCTCTTGTGGCTAAAAGCTAGTACTACAGAAATTCCAAAATGATAAAACCACATGTGCTTGTGGAACGTCTGTTTTGGTTGAATAAACACCCTTCACTGTCACTTGGTTGGTGGTCTTCGTATCCCTTGGCACCTTTTGCAGTTTTTCAGCATTACTTGTGCCTTGGTGGAACTTTTTTAGATTTATGTCTGCAGTTCAACAAGTTCTGTTTGAGAGTCTCTGGGGATCTGTATAGAGGTGGTACAGTCCCTAACAAATATGGAAATGCCATCACAATAACCAACAGGTCGAAAGACATAGTAGGCACAAAACCTAGGCATGAAATAAGTGCGTTCACAACATTTAAACTAAGCTTTAGTGATTAAGCAAATATGGCTACATTCCAAATGCAGGAGGGCCTCAAGATCAGAAAGTTTGTTGAGACTTCTGCCATTGTACAGAGTTGCCTTAATGAAATCCTGTTTTGGATTTGACATTAGTTACACTGGGACATCCATTAGCTGGATGCTGTCTAAAAAAGCACTCTGGGGGTAGCAAAGGCTTACACCATTATACAAAAGCCTAGGAATGAGAGGCGCGGGTCATCTTTGGCAAAGTAAGATTGTGTTTATAGTTGGGCATTCTTGGAGAAGGAAGGATTCCACACAGGATAGTGTCACACATGCATTTGTGAAGTGCATGGAAAGTCAAGTGAAAAAGTACAGTTGTGTACATTTACCAGTCAGGTCATCAGTGGTATAAAAACAGGCAGCTGATGCCATTACATCAGGTTTTCTTGCCCCAAATGTCAGGAGCCCCCAAATAGGGAGCTAGGTTATGGTGGAATAACACCACCAGTAGAAAGTAAGTACCAAATAGCACTGTAAGGAGTGATGAAGAGAGAGAGAAGGGGGATGGAGGGTGGGAAACCAGGACTGCAACAGTGAATACACTCTAACATCTACATTTATGGTAAGTGTACACAACCGTACTATGTTCTTCGTGTTTCAGTGTTGCAGTCATCAGATTTGGGTTGATTCCCAAAGCTGAAGAAACGGGTGGAGACCGTCAAGAAGAGTTTGGACTGGCTAGTATGCCCTGCAGGACTGCGGTTGCAAAGCCTGCCCTGGTTTTGGAAAGGATAAGCAGGTGGTAATGCTTAGTGAAGGTATGAACAGAACTCCAT
The DNA here is from genome assembly GCF_019279795.1 of Protopterus annectens. NCBI lineage: Eukaryota > Metazoa > Chordata > Ceratodontiformes > Protopteridae > Protopterus > Protopterus annectens. The sequence goes on from NC_056737.1 coordinate 340,485,714, forward strand.
GTTGCAGCCCCAGGATGTCCCTGATACGTACCCCTCTGAGAAAAGATGCAGAGGTGGAAGATGCCCTAGTGGAATGTGTTCCGACTCCCAGTGGGGGTGGTTTCCTGTGGTGTTTGTAACAGAAATGGATACAGTGTGCTGTCCATTTGGAAATGGTTTGTTTTGATATGGCCTTGCCCTCTGCCTCTGCTGCAAAGCTGACTAGTAACTGGTCAGATTTCCTAAAGGGCTTAGTCCTATCCAGGTAGAATCTGAGATGTCTGTGCACATCTAAAGAGTGCAGGATCCTTTCCCCCTTATTTTGAGGTTTAGGGAAAAAGGTGGGCAATTGAATAGATAGGTTGAGACCCACATTGGACACTACTTTAGGCATGAAAGTTGGGTTAGTCCTGAGGGAGACCCTGTCAGCGTGAAAAATGATGAAGGGTTGCTCAGACACTCTTCTAGCTGAAGTGATGGCCAGAAGCAAGGCTGTTTTCCAAGAGAGGAATTTTAACTCTGCTGAAGCTGAAGGCTCAAAAGGGGGAGTGTGAGCTTTTCCAACACAAAGTTAAGGTCCCAAGCAGGGGTAGGGGCTCTTCTGGGTGGCCTTAAGTTGTTAGCCCCTCTAAGGAACTGCTTGATGAGGGGGTGTGAAAAGAGAGGTGGTTCTGTGCTATAATGAGCAGAGATGACAAAGGCATGGATTTTAACAGAAGAGAAGGATAGGCCCCTGTGAAGCAGGTCTGCTAAGTAATACAGGATGAGAGGTGAGGAGGGCTGTGCTGATTCAGTTCCTTTATCCTGGATCCAGAAGCAATAACTTTTTCACTGGTCAGCATAGGATTTTCTAGTGCTGGGTCGTCTGGCTTCACATATAATGTCCAGGACTTGCTTGCTTAGGCTAGCCACTGGAGGAGAGGTCAAGGAATAAGCCTGGCTGCCAGGTTCAGGGTCTGCAACTGTAGATGCAGGAACTCTCCCTTCTGCTGGGTCAGGAGAGTTGGACTCTGAGGGTGGTGCCATGGAGGCAACTGTGACAGACTGCGCAGTAGTAGATACCAGTGCTGGCATGGCCAGTCTGGGGCAATCAGGATTGCCCTTGGTCTTTCCTCCCATATTTTGAGTAACATCCTTGTAAGAAGAGGCAGAGGGGGAAATGCATAGATCAAAAGGTTTACCCATTGGAAGGATAGGGCATCCACTTTCCAGGCCTTGCTGTGAGCTTCCCTGGTGCAGAATTTGTTGAGCTGGTGGTTGTTGTGGGAGGCAAATAGGTCCACCTTCGGGTACTCCACCTTTGTGTACTCCATTTCTGGGTTACAAGGCTGAAGGTCTTGTGGTTTAATTGCCACTTGTATGTGTCTAGGAGATGTCTGCTTAAGTTGTCTGTCAGGGAGTTTTGGTTGCCTGGCAGGAATTGTGCTAGCAGGTGAATCTGCATGGCTGAAGCCATGTGCCAAAGGGTCATGGCTAGCCTGCATAGTGAGTAAAAGTGGGTTCCTTCCTGCTTGTTGATGTACCACATCACTGTGGTGTTGTCTGTTTTGATTAGTAGAGGCCCCAGAGAGAGTAGGGGTCTGACAGCTGTCAGAGTGTGCTGAACAGCTAGCATCTCTTTTTGGTTGATGTGCAGATTCATTTGATTTGGACTCCAGTGGCTCTGAATGCACCTGCCGTCCAGGTGTGCACCCCAGGCATAGTCTGATGCATCTGTGGTTAGGGTCTGGGCGGCGTGGGGTTGTGAAAATGGAAGTCCCTTGTTGTGGTTGCATGCTACTGCCCACCAAAGAAAATCTTTCCTTAGACAAGGTATCAAAGGTATAACAGTTTACAGGTCCTGAGAATGTTGACACCAAAAGCTTTTTAAGTACCACTGAAGTTTCCTCATATGCAGTCAGGCATTTGGAATTAGTAGAATGCAGGAGGCCATGAACCATAGGGCTTGCAAAATCGTCCTTGTGGATAACTGGGTTCTGGTGGCCAGTTGAGAGAAGTAGCCTGTCAGGCTTGTTTTTCTGGAGTAAGGAATGCCATTTGGGATGCTGTGTTCAGGCTTGCTCCCAGGAATACAATTTTCTGACTGGGGACTAGTTTGGATTTCTTTTTGTTTATAGTGTACCCCAGTGAGGTTAGTAGGTCTTTTACAAATGTCAGGTGCTGCAACAGCTTTTCCTGTCTGCCTGAATCAGGCAGTCGTCCAAGTAGGGGTAAATTTGAATATTTCTTTGTCTGCAAAAAGCAATGGCTGAAGCCAAGCATTTTGTGAAAACTGTTGGAGCAGTGGATAAGCCAAAGGGAAGTGCAGAGAACTGATAATGCATAGATCCTGCTCTGAAACGTAGATATTTCCTGCAAGAGTCTCCGATTGGGATGTGCAGATGCCTCTTTTAGGTCTAGAGTGGTCAACCAGGCATCTTTGGATAGCATAGGAAGAAACTGCTGGAGGGTGAGCCTTTTGAATTTTGGTACCACCAGGAAAGTGTTTAGAATGGAAAGATCTAGGATTGGGCACCAGGTGCCCTCTTTTCTGGGTACCAGGAAAAGTCTGGAATAAAAACCTTGGCCTATCTGGTCTGCAGAGACAGGCTGAACTGCCCTCATGGAGAGCAGGGAACGAACTTGGTTTTGCACCTCTGCCCACTGGTTTGGAGGAAGATCTGGGAACCCTTTTGGGGTTGGCAGTGTGTGGAAATAAAATGTGTACCCCTGGGACACTATGTTGAGGACCCATTCATGTTGACATCAATAATAGAAACCTTGACCTATCTGGTCTGCAGGGACAGGCTGAATTGCCCTCATGGAGAGCAGGGAAAGAACTTGGTTTTGTGCCTCTGCCCACTGGTTTGGAGGAAGATCTGGGAACCCTTTTGGAGTTGGCAGTGTGTGGAAATAAAATTTGTAGCCCTGAGACACTATGTTGGGGACCCACTGATCGTTAATGATGGAGGCCCAGTTTTTGCATGGGAGGCAAGTTTTCCTCCTAGGAACACAAGCAGGTGGGCAGAGGTAAGAGGCGAGTTGAAAAGTCATTGTGAATTCTTTCCATAACGGGGTGGCTTAGCACTCCCTCTTTTAGAAGTGGAGGTACTCCATTGCTTAGATCTCTGCATTCCCTGGGCCTGCTGTCTGGGGGGGACTGCTTCCCCTAGGTCTAGTCTGACCAAGCCTAGAGGGGGCTGGAAAGGATCAGTGTTTTGAGGGACAATGCCTACTGAATTTCAGAGGCTGGACTTGCAAAAACTCCTTCTGCAAAGATTTAGCTTTTTTCCATTTTTCTTAAAACCTCTTCTGCCTTGGTGCCAAACAGATTTCTTTGTTCAGTGGTGAGTCCAATAATTTTGATTTGACATGGTCTGGCAAGGTCTGTTCCTTAAGCCAAGCATGCCTTTTATGTACAGAACCTGTGACTGCTGCCCTGCAGGATGCTTCTAGGGTGTCAAACACACATTGCAGGGTATGCTTAGTAATGTGGTTTGCAGCTTGCATAAGCTCCTGTAATTATTTTCTGCACAGTCTGGAAAGGTAGATAATTTTTGTTTAATAAGTTCCATAGAATTTTGCTGGTATTTCAGCATGTGGAACAGACAATTTAATGCTCTAATGGTAAGAGTTGCAGAAGTGTATTTACCCCATCTGTCTAAAGCTCAGGAATCCCTGTCCGAAAGGGTGGGATTCTTAGCTGTGGTTGCTTTTACTCCTTTAGGTCCTTGGGAGATGAACTCTGGGTCAGCAGTAGGATTTTTGAAAAGAAATTTGTGTGAATCAGGGACTCTAATACCTGTCGGGTTTCCTAGAAGCAGGAGGTAGAGTACTGGGAGTTAAACTAGAGTCCATGAAAACATCATCCACAACATCCAGAACAGGAGGAATAGCTAACGGTTTGTGCTGTGGTAAATCTAAAAATTTCCTGAATCTCTTTTTGGACTGAGGATAATCCTGGCATTCCCAGTGGAAATGCTCTCTCAAGGTATGTAGAGTTTCACCAAAAGAAAAATCCTCTGGAGGAGAAGCAGAAGGAATGGATTTCTATGCATCTGAATCCTCATAAGCAAATAAGGGCATGTCTTCATAATCAGAAATCTCACAGCCATCAGACTCTTGGTCAGATAAAGCTGCTGGGGTCAAGTCTCTTTCTTTTAGAAGGTGCTTCCCCTAATCAACATAAGGTTTTCTGCCATTTTAAGCATTTGAAATTGAGGCATGAAAGCAGGTGCTTTAGCTTGGGTCATAGGTTTTTTTTAGGCATAGTGTGTACCCTGGGCCTTAGAAACTCGGTAGTTTTAGAAAGAACTGAAGATGCGAAAGAAGTCTGTGTCGAATATCGGTAGTGTGAAGAACTTCCTTGGAAGCCAGTGCCTGTACAGCGGCTCCGGACATATTCAAGGTAGAGACATCCGCAGGTTCCGTAGTCAAAGAAGAGTCTTGCGGCATACCGGACTCCAAACGGGTCTCGGTAGCAGCCTGCAAATCCATAGAAGCGGGCATCAGGGGCTGCGAAAGCACCTCACTGAGTACCGGCGAACTGGTGACTAGCTTAACGGAAGCGTCGTCAGCAGTTTTGAACCTGTGTGGTCTGTCTCCATCTTTATCCTTATGTTTTTTAGGGAAGATCAGTAGTCGGATGGTTTACTGAAGCCATCGGAGATCGAGCACGAAAGTATTTAGCTATGATAAGCAACCAACGACATAGTTCTGGCACTGAACAAAGCACAAAACCGACAGTGAGGAGCATCATGGTCTGGGCCTAAACAGGTGATGCAGTAAGAATGAAAATCGCGGTGTGGTATTTACTTTCCACAGGCGAGACAATTGTTAACTTTGTCTGACATCGGTTAGAGCAAGAAAAAAGGATTCCCAACGGGGCACTTAGCTTTAGAAGACTTCAGTTTCGGAAACGAAAACTCAGGTAGCAACTAACCATCACACGTGCGAACTGCTTCTGATTCAGGCTCCTCAGCAAAAACGACTGATGTAATGGTGTCAGATGCCTGTTTTTATACCACTGACGACCTGACGTCAGCCCTGAAGCAACAGCAACAGACGCAGAAATACTAAGCCTCTGATATTCGGGCCGACTGAGGGCTACCTTGGCAGGATAACCCAAGTTTGATGACTGCAACAGTGAAACACGAAGAACATCTAAGCAATGTTACATCTGCTCATGTTCAACTCAGATGAACTCCTTGATGGCAGTTTTCATAGGAAATCAGTGCCAATTTAGTCAACAGAAGTGCACTGACTGATCCTTTTGTCTTAAAGGATTTCCTTTTGCTTCAAGTTGGTATAATCAAGGCCTGAATCAGTTTAGGAGTGGGAGGTGCAGGAGGACTTGCCCCCCCCCCCCAAAAAAAAAAAATCTATTTTTTTCCACTGGGTTGAATTACCTACCAATTTTACTCGACAAACTGATTCTTTACAGAGTGGAAGAGAATTTACTGGGGATCTCCAGTCTTGACAAAAATATGCAGGACTAGGTATCTCAGAATTTCAGTAGTGGGGTCTCTTGTTGGTTCTTCCAGACCAAGGAAAATGGCAGGGTCATGTCCATATTATGAGTGGATGAAATTAAGCTGAAGTTATTTTCTAGTACATCCTGGGTTATTTGAGTTCATTAGGGCATACATATAACCTGGAAGTGGTTTAAGAATATGTTGCATACAAATTATCCACACTTTTCACCATTACGCAATATCCCTCTCACTCAAAGGGATAACACATCTAACCTCCTCATAGTGTGCTCATATTCTCAAATACATAGGTGGGAATGGGTTTATCTACACCTCGAACGAGTGGTGTCTGCATGCCCCCTTGTTTCCACGAGTTATTTTCTCATGCTCTAGTTTTTCCTTCCACCTCCAAAAGACATGGTTGGATACATAGCTTAATCCTCTGCTCTCCCAGACAAAGGTAGTTATGATCTGTTAATGAGTTACAGCTTGTAGTCCAGGGTTTGAATAATTTCAGCCTCCATTTGCTTACAGCGTGGTATGGCTTAGCTTAAGGATTCTTCACCCAGCTGTGGGCAAAAGACAAAAACTAAGCTTAACATGCATTCAAATGCTAAACAGAAAATCTTTAACAAAGCGGAAAAATAAAGTAATAAATTAATGTTTCTTATGTTCATCTTTTTCAGGAACAGCAGCAGCAACAACTCAAATTTGTTTTTGCACAAATTTTGAGCACCACCATTTAAATATCATCATATAAACTATAACATGCTAGGTAATAGATGCACATTATGCAGTCCCATATCCAGAAGTATTCTAATGTAGTTATCAATTATTTTCTCTCATCAAATTCTGAAACAATGAAAAAAAATATTTTCACCTACACAGTTTGAATCTGCATGAAACATGAACAGGAGTAGTATTAAAGTTTTACTTGTGACAAGAATACTGGAAACCAGCACCCATACCTCCTAACTGTATCAAATTATTGTTTTTACAGAATTTTGGGGTCCAAATAATGGGGTCCCACGATTCCTGAGTGGCACCCCTTAATTTCCGAATTTTACGGCTTTTTTATTTTAATTTTTTTTCCCTGGCTTTTTGAGCTGACATCATCACGTGTGCCATGTCAGCTCCGTGAAATGGCCTACCAGCCTGTCGGAATTGAGCTCAAGGGCTCACATGCATGCATTTCTGGCTGCTCCAACCAAGCCACGAGGGAATGGAATAATGGTGGTGGTGGTTCTGCAAGTAGGAATGGTGGTTCCGCGAATGGAAACAAGCGTTAACACAAATATTTATTATGCCAACGTTCTGGGGACTGCAGAGGTATTTATACATTCTGGGTATGCTGCATGGTAACTAGGACGTGTGTGTGTGTGTGTGTGTAAAAATATATATAAACTTTTTTTAATGTTCTGTGCCTCAAAATCTGTGGTTTTCTGGATTTTGTGGCAAATTAGTGAAGGACTGAATTTACTAAATAATGACAGGCATTTGAATTTCAGACTTCATATTCTTCAGAAAATAAATAACACAAAACCTTTTATTCCAGCAATTTTCTAAGTTTTTAAGATCAGTATTTGAAATGTGTCCATATTTTTGAGGCTGTATTCCCCCATTATTGGCTTTGTCAAGGTTTTTTTGTGCTAAGAGGTTGAGAGCTATGGCAAGAAAGAAGTGAGAACTGAATTCACTTACTACGTTTCAGTCTTCCAATCTTTCAGGAAACTGCTGATTTGGCATAGTGGTATGTTGCTGTGACTGTAGTGCACAGGGTCCTGGGTTCAAGTCAAGGCAGTGAAATACATGGTGGTAACAACATTTTGTCCTAGCAACTTTCCAAAATTATGCAAACAATGTTTAACATGTGCCTCTGGTGTTTGGGCTTTTGTTCCCCCCCCCCCAATAAATTTTGTTTTTTTCCAGATTTCTTGTGCTGCAAAGTTGAGATATACAATTGAATGTCAAATAGATTTTACAAGGAGCTGAGAGCTTTAGGGAAAGAGGAGTTTAGTGTTGCTTATGCTGACTCTGCTTGCATTACTAATAGCATAACAGGTTAAATACTTGCTTTTGATGCAGAAGACTGTGTGTTCTACTCCCACAGTATATGTATGCATTGATACTGTACTGTGTTGTACTTTTAAAGGGGGTGGATGTAACAAGTCAAGGATGTAGCTACAGATACAACAGAAGTGAGAAAATGTCATGCACAAAGGCATTTGTGCCTCAGTGGAAAGAGCAACAAATATCATTAACCCAAATTCAGGAACAGAAAATCAGAATTATATTCTGCTGCATTATAAGAAAAATATTTTAAACAAGTACAGTATATTTTCCAGCATTCAAGATAAAACACATTTTTCCACTACAGACAGTGGAGAAGCAAGAGTGGCCAGTTAACAGCACCTGGATTACAATGATAGTTTTGATGCTTCAGGATGAATGTAGGAGAGGGTCTGTCAGTACTTGGACTAAAAATTGGAAGTCTTAAAGCATGCAGTTCACCTAGTTTATTTTGTTGTGCATTTACAGCTATTGAGTTAGTCTGGTAACACAAATCAGAGTAAGTCAAGCAAAAAAACTGAAACTGAAAATAAGTTTGAGAACCTGTGCAAGATGCCCATGGCTTGCACTACTGTCATTCTAGGTGTGTGTGTGTGTGTGTGTGTGTGTGTGTGTGTGTGTGTGTGTGTGTGTGTGTGTGTGTGTAAGTAGACTTTTATGATCGAAATGTTCTGAACTGGACAGTTTTGCCATTATTGGTTCATGTATTTTGTTTCATTGCCTACTGAAAAAATGTTCAAACAGTAATTTTAAAATGCGCTCCAAGTATAATAAGTGAGCTGTATTATAAAGGAATATAAGTCAGGAAGGTGCATCAAAGAACACATGTATGTTTCTTGTTTTGTGCGCAAGGGGCCTATGATTTGAAAACAGCCCAAAGGTAATCTTTATCCATCACTGGCCAGATGGAGTTTCCTTGGATGTGGTGTGGGTTTCAATGAATGTGAGTTTCAAGGGCAGAAAAGTTTTAATGCTAAGTCTATTTTCATTATGAGACGTATTGCTTTGTTTAGCAGATGTCTAATAGTGCTTGTGCATTGTGCTATAAAATGCAAAAATAAAATCCAAATAATCATTGCAGAAGCAAAGCAGTATGCACATTACTGTTTATGGTAAATGAGGCAAAATAGCCAGGTAATGGGACATTGGAATGGCTGCAGGGGGACTCTGTTCTTCAGTTTGCGCTTGAAAGGTGATATCCCACAATTCCATTGGAGTGGGTGGGGTTGTATACTTATGTATGCAAATTATATGTTAATCATGGGCATTGTCCAGATTTTTGATGTTTCCAGGTTGAGAGGTAAGCAAACACCTTTATTTGGACTGCCTTCATTTTGTGCTCCAGCCTGGTACACTCAGACTAAATCAGAGGTCACAATTTATGACCTTCAGCCTACCACATTGAAACTAAACTGTGATGCATGCATTTAGGGCAAAATATCCTTCAAATACAACATCAGTAACAGCCCACACTGTCATAGCCTGGCCACACTGCCTATGTAGGCAGAGGTAGTTAACTTTATCAGAAGGATAAAGTAGTGAAGAATGTCTGCTGCAATTAAGAAAGCTTATACACCATATTGAGCAAGAATGCTCCAGATATCCTATATCTGACAAAGATGCTGCAGACAAGGATGGAGATACAAGCCAAACAATCTGATGTCCACAGTATCCACTTTCACAGTCATGAAGGTGCAGGAAGGGCGATCAGGCTGACATTCATAAAAGTACCACACACTGTTAGCAGTACCATAATAAAATGCTACGTAGGTTCCTATGTCAAAGCTGCACCTTACAACTTGGCTGCCCTGTGAATCTGCATACTAAGGGGATATAGATCATGGATCACCATTAAGTCATACAGCCAGCACAGGCCAAACTGGGCAAACTCACCAGATCTCAAGTCTGAGAAACCAGCTTCATTTCTTTACACTTACCTAGGTCATTAGTAACTCTGAAGGTACCATTAGCAAAAATCCAGAAGAAAATTCCTTTAGCTTTTTGGGCATATCCACCCCCTCTATCTACTCGACCAGCAACAAACACACCACCTGTAACAGAGGTTTCCATGTAGACATCGCAGGTTATGTTCACATCTTTCCTGAAAAGGATTATACAGAAAAATAAATGTAAAATATATACTACAACAATTAAAATACATTTACTACTTTGCTGTTTGTAGGTACCTTGCACCAACTAAAAATGTCAAGAAAAACTAAAAAGGTACAACTCAAAGGACAAAATACTGTATAATATGAAAAGCATGTGCACATACAAAAGACATAATATAATGAGAACCCTAGATAAGTGCACAATGAATATACTATTGCTGCCCTAGCTATGAGATATAAGGGAGGCAAGACAATTAAACAGATGCACAGTGCTTGCAATAAAACTGGCTACTGGATTCAGTATAGTTTTACCGATTCACAGGCATTCCAATGCATTCACGTTTACTACAAGAAAATATTTTTGCAATACCAGATGTTGCAAAGTGGAAAAAACTTGTAATCTAGCATGCTCTAAAGAAATTCAAACTAAAACAAATCTTTAACACAGTAAATTGCTTAACACCAAATTACCTTTTCATGCATGTTAAAACAGTAACAGCACTCAAACCACTGTATGAAAATCTAAATGAAATCCAGTTTATAAAGGAGAAATTTATTTTTTCTACCATCAATTAAGTTTAAATATAGTTATTATTCAACCTGTGGCAGATTACATACATAAATTAATCTAGAGTCCATCCATCCTCAACCTCTTATCCCATTTTGTACATGGGGTCGGGGGGATCACTTCAGCAGTGACAATCATCTTGAGCCAAGGATTACATGACCGGGTGGCTAGCCCTGCCATTGCAGTTCATTCATATCACACACCCTTCACAGTGAATTTGGAGTGCCCATTCCACCTACTGCATTGTCTTTGGAATGTGGGAGGAAACAGGAGCACCTGACATTAATCTAGAATGTTTAACGAAATGCAGATCTTAAGTCCTGGGGTCAGTGTCAGAAAACTATTTGAAAAAGGAATTATTCCTGAAAACAGAAAGGGTCAAGAACTTGACGAAACAAACTTCCAAGATAGTTGCACACTAAGTAACAGCTTAATTTGAGCTCTCCCAACATGAAAACAGACACTCAGAAAAGAGAGCTAATGAACTTATAGATTTGGTAAATTTCAGTAACTGGCTAATAAGTGCACTATCAAGATGTCAGGTAAAAAAAAAAAAAAAATCGGAGAACTTGAAAGAAAATAAATCACAAAAGGTGAGGAGAAAACACTGACTAGGAAGAATACTGCAGCTGATCAGCAAAAAGCAGTGTACGTTCCAGCTTTGATGCAAGACAGGACTTCCAGTAATCTAGAGGAAAAAAAATCAAATGTGCTCAAGAATTGATTAAAATAAATGAAAAAAAATTGAAGGCATACATCAACTCAAACAACAAAAGGCTGGAAAATGAAAGAAGCTTTAAACAGATATTCAGATGAGGTGATAAAACTGCAAAACATTAGAGGCCAAAAATTAAGAAAAATCTGGCTGAATATGAGACTACTCCAGAAGAGATGCTTCAAAAAATAAATAGAATTAGAAGACAGAGCACACAGGGGAAAATCTGAGATTTTCTGCTGTACTAGAGAAGCTGGAAGGAATAGACTATTAATTTTATGAAAGCCCAAATAAGCAACTAGACTGGTATTCCTCAGCTGGAACTGCTAATTGAAAGGGCACATTCCTGTGAATGCTCCAAACCTGGTCATAAGAAAGCAACCTAGACCTTTAATAGCAAAGATGCAATCCTACCAGCAGAAAGAGTTGATTTTGACAAAATTGTGTCAGAAGGACAAAGTACTAAATGTGGGAAACTGAGTGTATTTAGAAAATGATTACTCACTGTACACCAGGCAGAAGAGGGGTAAATGTATTCCATTAATAAAGGAATGTTGAGAAAAAGACATGAAATTCAAGCTTCTGTATTCAGCTATTTTCAGAATACTCTTTCCTGCAGGGTCAAAATTATTTTCTGATGCAGAAGTTTGTCCAACAAAAAGTGAGCTATGAAACAGGAGATTCTGCTTCTTGGTCTTCTGGTAATAAAGCCCATGCAGAGAATGTGCCAGTGACATATTTTCCAATGTTTCAAAGAAAAATGCTCGAGAGAGAAAAAAATCACAAGACTTGCCAGAAGGAACTGGGAGTATGTTGGAAATGAAGCATGGGAGACTGAGATCAACAGGAAAAAAAACAGCAGCTGGAAAACTGACAAATGTGGGATAAAGCATTAATTGTATTTGTGAAATATGATAGAACAAGAAAACCTGGAAATATTGGATTTTATTTGATTCTGTTAAACTTGCAGACTCTAAAGCATATGCCCTACTTCATGTCATTAATGTATGAAAGAACATTTAAGGACAGGGGAAAAGGAAGGAAAGAGTTAAGTAAAACAAAATTTTGTTCGTAACAGTAGTGTTTTTATAATGCATGACAATCTGCATGCTGTAAGGGAAAGCTTTTTCAGTTACTTTTGAATATAATACGAATACTAAAGTAAAAGATGCCCCTGTTTTTCTCTCCTCTTCCTTTCTCTCTTCTTGTTCAGTTTTAAGAACTGTAAGCACTGCAATGTAAAAAAAGAAAAGACTGGTTCAAAGACCATGATACAAGAAAAATGTATGCATTTTTTTACTGTTGCATAGGTGAATGACTGGATTAAGGCCCTTGGCTTGATCTTGTAATAAGTTTTATAGGGGAGCAAATAAATATAAAAAGAACACTGCATGTAAAAAAAAAAGCTTTCCTCTAGCAAATAAATGAGTGCTCATAGAGGACACTGTATCTGGTACTCATGTATCTATGGAGACAACCTGATAAGGAGCAATAAAAACAGAATACTTTCTTACAATGGCTATGAGATGATGTTTTTTAAAAGCATTCAAGTGTTTTTCCCAATCTGGGAGAGGAATAAAGATAACAAAAACAGACAGCACTTAGTAGAAGCACAGGTCTTAGTATGGATAACCTTATTTATAGATTAATACAAGTCTAGGAGTGTGGCTGTCAGCCTGGGACAACTGTTCCTATTATGAAGGTAAAACTTCAATATTTGAAGATGTACATAGTTTTGTGTATTAGTATTAAGTTAATAATTTTTGGGGTATATTGTGTGTGTGTGTGTATGTATGTATATGTGTGTGTGTGGGGGGGGTTTGAGGGCTTTCAATAAAACAAAGTTTTGTAAGATGCGACAGGTTGAAATGGATATGATAAGAAACAACTGTGTAAAATATCAACCTGTCAAACATTAATGTATGCATGTAACACAAAAGCAGGAAATAGACATTTGAAAAAAAAAAGCTGTTAGACATAACAGGTTCTCAAAATAATGACAACACTTTCTATATTATCTTTAAATGTAAATGGTCTCCCAGATATATACAATAAAGAGTAGTGAACTACATTGCTACAGGAGATACATTTGGGAAGAACTGAGCATGTGGATTTGATAAAGAAAGGTTTTCCGGATGGTTATTCAGCAGAATATCTGGGACAAAGGAAAAGTAGAGTACTTATATTAATTGCAAGAGAAGCTCAAATAGTGATAGAAAAGGATAAAATAAGATAATGGTAGATTTGTAGTACCAAGACTGGCAAGGGAGGAAGATTACACTGCCATTACTGTTATAATGGAGCTTAAGAAAATTCTGGGAGAACTAATCAGCTTTCAGTAGGGAATATTACTTATAGGTAGGGACTCTAGCAGTGAGGATGTATCTGTGGGGGCCAAAAGGGAAAATATGACCAAAGAGGGTAGATTTTTTAAGAAAATTCTGAAAATATTTGACATGGAAGATGTGAATTCAGTATTAGAAGTCCAGAGTGAATTTACGCATTCTTCTCCAAGATGCAAAAATCAGGTTAGGCTAGACATAACATAATATTTCACAGGAACATGTGCACTTAATTGAAAGTTTTGATATGTATCCAATAACGATTTCAGACAACGTCCCAGCAATAACCAGAATAAAAATGCAAGGTATTGAAATAAAAATGGCATGCCGGCGCTTTTCCATCTATCTCTTGAAGAGAGAGGAATTTAAGGAATGGGTAGTGGAAATTAGTTGGGAGTTATTGGAGAAGATAGAAATTTCTTCTGAAAATATAGCTATAGAGTGGAATAAAATTAATGAGAAGTTATGTACCTAATGTAACGTTCCAGGTTAGTGGTCTTCTCTCGCCTTCTTTCTTGCTGGATGGGTTTGGAGCCAAACCTCGGCTCCGACTCGGCCACTTACTAAAGCGCTCAAGAGCTAATTTTACAGGCTCGAGGCAACCCTATATCCCATGATGCTAGGCGATAACTACCCAGATCTCGTTTGGTAGCTGAAGAAAAAAACAACCTAGGCAATATAGTCCTCCAACTGGAGAGGAGGAGGAAAAAGATAACCCCGAAAGGATCGCTATCTAAGCTGAAGTTACCCCAGGACAAGGTATCTGGCTGAAAATTCAAGATCAGGACCCTTCAAAGAAGGGGGAAAAACTTCTCGGTCTGTCCAGGCTAGGGGGATGGCGGGGGCGAAGAAAGAAGGCGAGAGAAGACAACTAACATGGAACGTTATGGTAGGTACATAACTTCTCAATGTTAAGTTGTCAATCTCGCCTTCATTCTTGCTGGATGGGACCGCTTCCCTAACACCTTCATCCTGGGTGGCTCATTGGAACAGACTCTTGAGAACGGTGGAACCAAAGTTTGCCCTGCTTCTGGAGGCCATGTCCAATTTGTAATGCGATACAAAGGAATGAGGAGAAGCCCATGTGGCTGCTGCGCAAATAGTGTCTATTGGTAGTCTGGCTTGAAAGGCTGTTGATGTGGCTAGTGCCCTGGTTGAATGGGCTCTTGACCTAGAAGGCAATTCTTTACCCTCTGAGTTGGTAAATATACGTAATCAAAGAAGAGAGCCACCTAGACAAAGTTACCTTGGATACTGGAAAGCCTTTCCTATTTTCTGCATAAGATAAAAAGAGTTGGTCAGATTTCCTGATTTGTTTAGTTCTGTCCAAATAATATCGGAGCTGACGAACATCCAGACAATGCAGTTTTTGCTCCGCCCTGTTCGTATAATTAGGGAAGAAAACTGGGAGGTTAATTGATTGATTTAAATTTGTCTGCGAAGCCACCTTGGGTATGAAAGAGGGGTTCGTTCTTAGAGAAACTCTGTCTTTGTGGAAGACTAAGTAAGGAGGACGAATGCAGACTGCATGAAGATCAGATACTCTCCTAGCAAGAGTCACAGCGACCAGGAAGAGTGTTTTCCAGGAAAGTAATTTCAGTGAACAGGAAGCCACAGGTTCAAAGGGAGGTAGAATCAAGGATGTTAAAACTAGGTTTAGATCCCACTGTGGTGGAGGATCTTTGATCGGAGGTTTGAGTAAAAAGACAGCTCTCAGGAATGCTTTGCAAAGCTTATGGGACATGATGCTGCAGTCCGACAGACCTATGTGAAAATTTGAAATGGCTGCCAACTGAACTTTTACTGTGGAGGATGAAGACCCTGAATGAAAAATTTCAGCTAGGAAATCTAAGACCGAGTGAATTGGAGCAGTGAACGGATCTATATTTCTAGCCTTTGCCCAGAAGGAAAAACATTGCCATTTACTAGTGTAAATCCTTCTGGTAGAAGATTTAAGGGAAGCTACTATAATATCCCTGACGGGATTTGAAATCATAGGAAGCCTGGCTAGGAACAGAAGTGGAGCAACCAAGCAGTGAGGTTGAGAGAATTAAGGGATTGGTGCAGCTGCCCCGACTGATGGGCCAAAAGATCTGGCACTGGATCCAGATGCCAAGGCTGCTCCAAGAGATAACGATGCAGGAACGGAAACCATATTTGTCGAGGCCAATAAGGGGCAATGAGAATCATATTGGCTCTCAAGGTGGTTGCTTTCTGAATTACCTGTGATATTAACGGAAGGGGTGGAAAAGTGTAAAGAAGTCCCCGAGGCCAATTGTGGACTAGAGCATCTCTGGGGGGATGGCCTGGCAGGGGGAAGAGAGTGAAGAAGTCGGGGCATTTGCTGTTTTGAGGTGTAGCAAAAAGGTCGCAGCAAGGAAGGCCCCACTTCTGAAAAATCTCGTCAGTCACAGATTGTTTGAGACACCACTCGTGTGGCATGAGGATAGCTCTGTTCAACCTGTCCACTATGATGTTGGACTTCCCAGGGATATGCGTTGCTATCAGAAACCGCTGAGAAGAGATCGCCCATTGCCAAAGTCTGAGAGCTTCTCGACACAAGGGATAGGACTTGGTTCCGCCCTGCTTGTTGATATACCACACTACGGACATATTGTCCGTTCGGATTGCAATATTCCTCAGGGGAAGAGAGTCTTGGAGGGCTTTCAACGTCAAAAGCACTGCTCTCATCTCCAGGACATTTATGTGCAGGTGGCATTCGAAAGGTTGCCATGTGCCGTGGACTGTCCTGCCCTGAAAATGCCCCCCCCCACCCGATCAGGGAGGCGTCCGATGTGACCGTGGCGACCGGAGAGGGGGGAATAAAGGGTCTGCCTTGATGGACTTGATGGGAGCTCATCCACCAAGAGAGATGATTTTTGCAAATTGGAGTTATCATGATCTTGTGGTGCATGGGGAGTTGTTGGAAAGACCATTGGGCGAAAAGCATCCACAGTAGAAGACGCATGTAAAAACGGGCAAGAGGAAGAAGTGTGATGGCGGCCGCCATGAGCCCTAATACTTTCAGGACATACCTGGCCTGAATTCTGTCGTTCTGAAGCAGAACATGGACATGATTTTGGATATCTAAAATCCTTTGATCTGTTAGCTTTGCTGAAAGCTGCACGGTGTCCAAGTTGGCACCTATAAAGGTAATAGACTGGCAAGGCGACAAGGCAGACTTTTTGAAATTTATAGAGATTCCTAGCCCTCTGCAAATGTGGATGGTGTAATCTCTGGCCTGAAGAAGTTGATGCTTGGTGGTGGCAGTGAGGAGCCAGTCATCTAGATATGGAAACACCTGGAATCCTTGATGCCTCAGGTGAGCCGTAACCGCTGCCATACATTTGGTGAACACTCTGGTGGCTGTAGTGAGACCAAAGGGCAGGGCTCTGAATTGGTAGTGACTGGCCCCCAGCCGGAAGCGGAGAAACCTCCTGGAGTGCCTGTGAATTTTGATGTGATAGTACGCGTCCTGAAGGTCCACAGAGCACATCCAATTGTCCTTGACCAGAAAGGGTAGAATGGACTGTAGCGTGACCATCCGGAATCTTGTCTTTTTTACAAACTTGTTTAGTTTGCTGAGATCTAATATTGGTCTCCAGTCCCTGTTTTTTTGGTACCAAAAAGAACTTTGAGTAGACTCCGGATCCTATTTGGTCTGCTGGGACTGGCTGGATGGCCCTTTTTGCTAGTAGTTTTGAAATTTCTAGCACTGCTTGTTCCCTTAGACTGGGCGGAACGTCTGGAAGGGATCCCTTTTGTTGAGTTGGGGTTTGGATAAAGGGAATTTTGTAACCCTCGGATATAACAGACTGTACCCATTTATCTAAAGTAAGGGAGAGCCAGGCTTTTGGGTACAGCGATAAACTTCCCCCGACTGCCTCCGAAGGTGGACAGTCGGGCAACATCTCAGGGATGTTGGAAGGGTTTGTCAGAGAGAGACTCTGTTACCCTGATTCTGTGGACCCCTTCTGCCTCTTGGGCGGCGTCTGTTGTTGTTACCCCCTCTGCCTCTGGGGGTAAACTGACCTCTTACGTCAGGCGTGACTCCTTGTGATTTGCGGAACCACATTTTTCCACCCTTTTGACCCTTAGGATATGGTCTGAAAGGGGTGGAGAAATGGACTCCTACAGCAGAAAGAGTCTTGCCATCTTGCTCACATCTGGTCAAGGTGTCTTTCACTTGATGGCCGAACAATGTCGAACCATCAAAGGGGGAGTTAGTGAAGGACGCCTTGAAGGGGTCTGCAAAATTACAAAGCCGCATCCAGGTGTGACGCCTTAAGGCCACACCTGTGCCTGCAGCCCTACTCGCTCCATCGGCTGCATAGGAAATGAGCCGTATGGAGGAGTTAACAATGGAGTTTAGGGTTCCCAGCTGTGAGTTGATTTTCTCTTGGGTCCCAGCAGCTGACGGATCCTGTAAAACTTCACCCAACTCTTTGAGAACCTCTCTCTGAAGGCGGGTGAAGTGACACAAGTAATTCAGCGACCACATGGCAAAGGTCGCTGAAGAAAACATCCACTTGCCGTACCTATCCATAGTCCTAGAATCCTTGTTAGGAGGATGGATAGGTACTGAAAGACCGGCTAGTTCCTTCTTGGTGGCTGCAGCCACCACCATGGCATCAACCGGGACACCTTTTGTTAGAAATTGCCTATCCGCTGGAGCCGTAATAAATTTAGAAGGCCTCTGTGGGGTGGGTTACACTGAATCCGGGGCCGTCCATGCCTTCCGTGCCACCACGTCCATAAGGGGGTCGAAAGGTGGAGACACCCAGGAGGTGGAGGGTCGAGAACCAAATGCCTCCAGGTAAACCGACTCGTCCTCAGAAGGATTAAGGGAAGACCAGTTCCCCCTCTGTTTCAGGAATTCAAGGATGTCTGAGAAGGAGACATCCTCAGAGGGGGACCTTGGGGATCCTTCCGACTCATCCAAGTCGGTATCGGATGTAATGGATTCAGGGGAGTCCACATGCTTCCTCTTACATGTCCTCTTGCGCGGAGGTTCACCTGAAGGGTCAGGAGAAGCCTCAGAAGAGGAAGGTATTCCCAGTGGGGAAACCTGAGGCGTTGGGTCTCTGGGTCCAGGAGCAAGAGAGTGGGAAGAGATGTCAGCAGGCACTGTAGTGGGAGGAGCTGATGGAGCTGACTGTTGACCGTGCCCTGGGGCTAGTACACTCCTCATCACCTCGAAGGCTCCCCTATCAGATAGGCCAGAGGGCTCCCGCTCCAAAGAGGTAGGAACCCCAGGCCACACCGACAGGGACGGCTCCGAGAGGGAGAACGTGGTCGGACAAAGGTCCAATGCCACTCGCCCCCTTGGAGCCGGCGAAAGAGACCAGGCGCCCGGATCTCTCCAATGAAGGTATCAAGGAGGAGATCGGAGCAGAAGATGACAAAGTCGAAGGGGGAGGTATCGGCTCCGACGCCACAACAGTCACAGCTCCGAGGAGCTCCGGCTCTGAACTCTGAGGGAGAGTCGAAGGAGGAATAGTAGGTAGAGTTGAAATAGCCACTGTGATGAGACTACTGATCACTCTCTCGAGGTCATAGTCGGAAAGCCTGGATGAATGAGAAGAATGGCTCTGATGGCTCCGCTCCAAGAGCAAGGGCGACCCTGGAGCCGAATGGATCGATTCCAGAGATGGAGATCTGGATCTTTTTCTGGAGATGGATGGAGCCGAAGGAGCCGAAGATACGTCGGCTCCAGCCGGAACCGACCGTGAAAGTAAAGGCTCAGCAGTATCGGCGCCGAGTGGAGCCGAAGTTGGAAGCTGCGGCACCGAAGCATCGGCTCCAGCCGGAGCTGATGTTGCCACAGATGATGAGCCAGCAGCCGAAGGCTTAGGACTTGGAGCCGACGGTTTTGCTGGCTTCGAGGGCTTCCCCGGCACAGACTTAGGCGGGGAGCCCTCGGGCTTTAATAAGCCCCTTAATATATATTTGTTCCTGCGCTCCTGCAGGACTCTTGGGCTGAATGGATGGCACACAGAACAAGAGTCCTGCAGGTGCAGGGGTCCCAGGGAGTAAACACAAGAAGTGTGACCGTCTGTCAGAGACATCTTCTGACAGCACGAGTCACACTTCTTGAAGCCTGAGACCTTTGTGTCCTTCGACATAGTATTGGTCAAAGAAAAGGCACAAGTAAAAAAAAAACACACACACACCCCCAATCCAAGCAAACTAGTTAAACAGGGATACACAAGCGCACCACAGACACAGCAGAGAATCCCTGTCAGGAACTAGGAAAGGAGCAGGCCTAAGGCCTAAAGTAGGGGGAGGGATTAAAATGGATAAAAGGGGAAAAAAATTTAGTACTAACGGGAAAAGGGTGTAATATAACTGTTAGCTAACTAAACAAAGAAAGGGAGTGGGAAGGCTAAGTTTCAAAGGTGACTTTGAAGTAATGAAAATCCCAACACTTACCAAGAGCCGGTAAAATGCACCTCGTCAGCGAAGCGGCAAATGAGATCTGGGGAGTCATCGCCTAGCATCATGGGATATAGGGTTGCCTCGAGCCGGTAAAATTAGCTCTCGAGCTTTAGTAAGTGGCCGAGTCAGAGCCGAGGTTCGGCTCCGAACCCATCCAGCAAGAATGAAGGCGAGATTGACAACTTAACATGTGGAGTTTAAAAATAGGGTGGAAATAGAGATATATGGTTAAGAATTAACAAGAATTATTTAGAGGAACTGACTAAGGTAAAAGTATTGAAGAAGAAGGGGAATCTCATAGAAGAAGAAGAAGAGGAGCAATTGCAGAATGCTAAACAGAAAATAAAGGATTACCTCGATAATATGCATGAGTTTAAAAAGACTTATGTTAAATAACTGTTTTTTGACAACTCCAGACTACAAAAACTTTTAGCACAATGACTCAGGCAAAAGTAGACAGGGTTGTCGCCAAGCTTAGGGAGCCTATAACAAAGAGAACAAACAATCTTGTAGACGAAGCAGAAGTACTTCAGAAATTTCATGAAAATCTGTATAAAGCAGAAAAATATGGAAATCAAGAAAATATACAAATGGGAAATGTTTATGGAAGAATTAAATGTGCCAAGGTTAGAAGTAGATGAGGCTCAAGTACTAATAGGACAGGAGGAAAGGAGACTATAACCAATCTACAGGGAAGTCCCCAGGAATAAATGGTATTCCTGTGGAAGTCTGGAATCTAGGACGGAAAACATGATAAAGATCTTAATGTTTATTGTTTAACAGTATTTTAAGAGGTGGAGAAGCACAAATATCCTGGAAGATTAAGTGGTGGTGGCTGTAATACCTCAAGAGGGTAAAGTCCCATCATATCCAAATTCATATAGGCCCATTTCAATTTTAAACCAGGATTATAAAGTGCTTATGTCTATAATGGCTTAACGAATGGCAAAGTTTATACCAAAATTGACAGATATGGATCAATGTGGTTTTGTGAAGGGGAGGCAAACATCTGACAACATTAACTGGGCAATGATGATCCAGATGGAAGCAGAATGTAAGAAAATGACACTGATGTTGGTGGCTCCTGATGCAGAGAATGTATTCAACAAAGTAAGCTGGGATTTTTTGAACAGGGCAATGAAGTACTTACATTCCCCTGATAAAATTGTAAGGTTGATTAGAAGGATATATGATGGATCTGAGGCAAAAATTCAAGTGGTTGGGTTCCTCTCTGACAATTTCTATTTGAGCAGAAGAACCAGGCAGGGGTGTTCTCTTTCCCATTTCTTATTTGCATTATATTTAGAACCATTGGTAATGAAAATAACAGACTCAAACTTAATCATATAATTGATATGACAGTCAAGAAAAGTTGCCTTTATTTGCAGAAGATATTATTTTGTACCTGATAAAACCAGAAAAGAACATCTCAGTGTTGTGGAATATTTTCAGACAGTTTCAAGTCTTTTAGGATACAAAATTATTCTTCTTCTTTCGACTTTTCCTGGTTAGGGGTCACCACAGCGGATCACCTGTCCACTCATGATTGGCAGTAGAGTTTTACAGTGTTGAGTTGCCAGCCCGGCACCCAACCTTCCATGGAAGGCACACACACTCATGCCTAGGGCCAATTTAGAGTATCCAATTCACCTACAGCATGTCTTTGGGATGAGGGAGGAAACCGGAGCACCCGGAGGAAACCCACACGACCGCAGGGAAAACATGCAGACTCCGCACAGAAGGCACCCCAGCCGAGGATCAAACCGGAGAACCTCTTCAGGCAACAACACTAACCTCTGCTCCATGTGGCCGCCCTTTTAGGATACAAAATTAATGAGGCTAAAACAAATGGAAAAGATGTAAACTATGTACCCACGTGCAAATTGGTTCAGCAATATACATATTTATGGAGACATGATAAAATGAAGTACTTAGGAGTTTGGATTAAAAAGGAGTCTATTGTGGCAGCTAAGGATATGCAAGAAGAGACTAAATAAAAGATAATACAAAAAACTGAGAAATTAAAAGCTCTGTTTTATGGAGAGCAAGATACAAGCAGTTAAAATGTTTTTAGTCCCCCTAGTTTTATACAGGGTCAGGCATATTTTTATCAGAGGAGAAAATGTGGATAGCAGTTAATAAAGAATTGAAGGATGTTATGTGGGAGGGGAAGATAGTAAAAGTCAAGTTGGATAAGATGATTCTTCCTACAGAACACAATGGTTTGGCATTACCTGATTTGAAGGGGTATTTCAGAGCTACACAGTTAAGGAAGGCTCCTATATAAAGCACAAGCAGAAATCTATAATTCAAAGTGGAAAGGGATGATGATGAAATGGGAATGGGGAGGCTCAAGAAACAAGTAGACCGATTGGGATTTTTGATGTAGATACTTAAGGAGAACAATAACCATACAGATTATATTCAAAAAGTAGCAGAAAGTATTCTAAGAACTACCCAACATGGGAATGCAGAAAGGAATTTCTGCCCATAGGAATGGATGCAATTGGGGATAAAGATAATAGGCAAGAGGGTACTGGAATTTATTGGAGAAAACTGGCAAAGAAGAGAGGTATTGGGAGCTAACAATTACAGAGGTATTGGGAGCTAACAATTACAGAGGGAAAGGTAATAGAAAGGGAAGAGGCCAAAAATGTATTTGGACTGCAGGCTGAGATTGCCTTCCCTATCAAGGATTAATAGAGTATAGGCAAAGAGAAAAATAGGGGGATCTTAAGCGAAAGACCGGCATTGGTAGAGTTTTTAGTAGAATCTAGAACAGAAGCCACTGATAAAGGGATAATTAGTAAAGCATATAAAATACTGCATGATAACTACAAGAATCACAGGAGGTTAGAAAGGACTGGGGAGGGAGATTAAATAAGCAATTCACAAAGAAACAATGGGGGGTATATATGTATGTCTCCCAAATATGCAACAAAGTCTAGAGCAGAGATAAAACTGAAAAGGTTAGGCGCAAACTACATAGAAAAAAATGGAAATTGTGAGAACCATACATACAGAATGTTTTAGATGAGGAATGAGGTTTAAAAGAAGG
Source organism: Protopterus annectens (assembly GCF_019279795.1). Taxonomy (NCBI): domain Eukaryota; kingdom Metazoa; phylum Chordata; order Ceratodontiformes; family Protopteridae; genus Protopterus; species Protopterus annectens. The sequence goes on from NC_056737.1 coordinate 340,508,445, forward strand.
CATGACTTGAATGAGTTATGTAATGTTTGACAATTACTGTTTGCAACTAAAACTGGGTCAATATGGTTTGTTTTCATTTATATGTGCATGATTGTCTAGGTCATAAATGGTAATTTAATAAAGATGTTTCTTGTTTAAAAAAAAGTACTTGAAGAAACATTACCAGCAAGAGATATTTGCTTAAACAAAACTTTTTTTTCCTGAAAGTCAGAATACAGCTTCCCTGTTTTAGCTCTGAACCAGAAAATTCAGCTTACTCCACAACAGGACTATGACATTTTCAGCAAATTATACATTTGATCAAAGAGAACATTTGATCATGGAGAACTCAGCACAGCTCCTCGTGGTGGCCAGCAGTGTTCCTGTAGCAGCAGAGACCAGAAAAGACTACCTTTCCAGATTTTAAGTATTTTTCTTGGCTTTTTCGACTATTTGATACTTTCGACCACTGTTTTTGCTTGTTTTATCAAAGTTTGTACTGTTTTTACTGTCTTTATAAGCTAAAACTTTTTACTGCACGTGCTAATTTAAGTTTTGCCTAAAAGTCAAATTAGAGGCTAATACACTCAAGTGTACTAGCTTTTGATAGCAATTAATCGAAAATTATAGCATTTATTGTGTTTTCTGCCTTTCTGTAAAAAAATCTTGAAAAAAAACAAAAAAAATATCTTTGTTTTTCCATACTTTCCTAACTAGTGTTCCAGAGACCAGATTTTGCTGATCCCTGGGCTTTGTCTTGGTTCCTGTGTTTCTCCATTTTCCTTGTTTGGTCAGGGGGAAGTTTCTTTACTCACCAGTGAGAGTGGGGAGTACTGAGCTGCCTGTTTGTCCTTAGAGGAGTGGTTTAAGGCAGTAACTTGTAGTTTATTGGCCATTTTGGGTCATTTCCTGTCTTTTCCAGCCCCCTGCTATAAAGCGCGCTTTGGCGGGCTTTTTCAGCTATTGAGAACTCAGCACAGCTCCTCGTGGTGGCCAGCAGTGTTCCTGTAGCAGCAGAGACCAGAAAAGACTACCTTTCCAGATTTTAAGTATTTTTCTTGGCTTTTTCGACTATTTGATACTTTCGACCACTGTTTTTGCTTGTTTTATCAAAGTTTGCACTGTTTTTACTGTCTTTATAAGCTAAAACTGTTTACTGCACTTGCTAATTTAAGTTTTGCCTAAAAGTTAAATTACAGGCTAATACACTCAAGTGTACTAGCTTTTGATAGCAATTAATCGAAAATTATAGCATTTATTGTGTTTTCTGCCTTTCTGTAAAAAAATCTTGAAAAAAAAAAAATATATATCTTTGTTTTTCCATACTTTCCTAACTAGTGTTCCAGAGACCAGATTTTGCTGATCCCTGGGCTTTGTCTTGGATCCTGTGTTTCTCCATTTTCCTTGTTTGGTCAAGGGGAAGTTTCTTTACTCACCAGTGAGAGTGGGGAGTACTGAGCTGCCTGTTTGTCCTTAGAGGAGTGGTTTAAGGCAGTAACTTGTAGTTTATTGGCCATTTTGGGTCATTTCCTGTCTTTTCCAGCCCCCTGCTATAAAGCGCGCATTAGCGCGATTTAGCGCGGAGCTGCCACCGTTGCACACTAGGGCAGCGCCGGTTAATCAGGTTTAAACTATTCGGGCTACCTAAAGTCCACTCTTCAAATTTTCCCTTAAAACTACCTTCCTCAAAGTATACTACTGTTCTATTTAGTGTATCCTAAAACCATAAATTATCTCTACTTGACTCCCAAGTAGACTATTCTCTATCTGTATTGCCCAGCACTTGCTCCTACAGTACTTATCACCTTGATACAGCACTCTTGTTATAGATAGTACCCCAAAAAAGCAAACCCCATTTCTCGGTCACCCACATCCCCCAGAACCTTTTTTAAGTTTTTCTGTCTATTCCTTCTAGCATGTCGAGGGATCAGTTGCTAATGTCCTCTCCTGCTCAGCTGGTTAACCTGGGAATATTGAGGCAATGTTACAATTGCCTCATGTACACAGACAACCCTCTCCTCCTCCCACAAAACACAAATACATGCGAGAGATGCAACTATACGGCCAAACTGGAGGCTGAGCTCTCTCAACATAGGACTGGCAAGACCAGACAAGAGGAGAAGGTAACCACACACACTATAGACCCAGTCTCACATAATACCATCACAACCTCAAATCATACACATAAACACACAAAGACATACTCGGAGGCTCTGATCAAAAATCTACCAAAACAGCAGAGGCCACCAAAGCAGACACCCAAACAACTACCACCTCAGAACACAACACCTGCAACACATAGACCACACAGTCAGAGTGTCAAGCAGTCACAGCCCTTAAGGCCAAACACAATGCCAGACACACTAGTCATTGGTGACTCCATAGTCAGACACACTGACGTCCCGCTCACCAGACTGAGTAAGGAGAAGGTCACAGTAAGCTGCCTGTCGGGCACTAGAATCCGTCACATAACGCAAGCACTCAGGTCTCTCAACAGCAGGTACAAGTACGACTCAATCATTGTCCACGCTGGTGTAAATGACCTGAGATGTACCTCCCTGGACTACATGAAAAGAGACATAGAGGAGCTCTCTGATTATGTAGCCCAGGCAGGTATGACCCTGACCTTGAGCAGTATCCTACCTTCACCAAGAATGATGCCACAATACAGAGATAAGATGATCAGCTTTAACAATTGGCTTAAACTCTGGTGTCATTCAAAGGGGATCCAATGTCTGTCTGCCTGGGATGACATGCTGGACAAGCCACGCTGCTTCAAGGGACGGCTTGCACCTGTCACCCTGGGATTCCGGATTTTGGCAAAGGCTCTTGCCACCCCATAGTGCCTTTTTTAGCCAAGGCTCAAATTCTAAACCTACCACCCTAGAACACAACAAAGAAAAAAAACTAAGGGTAATGCTGCTCAATGCCAGAAGTCTCAACCTCAAGATGCACGCACTCGTGGCCCTTCTCAGTATGGAGAACATCGATGTCTGTGCTGTGACAGAAACCTGGTTCAAGGCTCCTGAGAGCACCCCAGCACTATCAGGTTTTACCTCATATCATGCGTTCCGGCCCCAAAATCCGGACAATACCAAGAAAGGAGGGGGGGTATCCATATTCATCAAGGACACCCACACTTCAAGATTGGTGGCAACGCACGATGCATCGGAAACCATCCAGGTGCAATTAACCATAGGCAAGACTGCTCTGCAATTTGTAGCATGTTACATGCCACCCTCGCAAACTCAGGAACCTCACATGGCCTTCCTGAAAACACTGGAGGGGATAAATGCATCTCCAAACACCATCATACTAGGTGACTTCAACTACCCTAATATAGACTGGGAACACTACTCAAGCCCAAACACTCTAGCCCAAAAGTTCCTGGAATTCATAAACTCAAATGCCATGGAACAACTAGTCACCATCCCCACAAGAGGAGAAAACATACTTGATCTCATCATCACGAACATGGGAGCACAATGTTCAACACCGGAAGTTTACCCCTCACTGGTGAGATCAGATCACAAACTAATCTCGCTGGAGGTCCTCATCCCGCCCCCCCCCCAAATAAAAAAGACCACAGTAAAGAACTTCTCGAAAGCCGACTTCACACTTCTAAAGACTAGTGTGGTCTCCTTTAAAGCCCCCGAGCTGGCGGTAAACATTACTCAAACCGCTGAATCACTTACAAATGCCTTCTACCAGCACCTGCAGGGCTGCATGGATCAGGCAAACCCAAGCAAAACAAAGACTCTCTGTACCAAAGGCAAGCGTCCAGTCTGGTGGACCCCAGCCATAAACAAACTCTATAACAAAAGGAGAAAGTTACTAGGTGTTAGAGCAAAATCCTTAAAAGGTAAGACACCGCTGATCACTATAAGTAAAAAGCTAAGAGCTCTCATAAAATCATCCAAAGCTAATTTTGAGAGAAAAATAGCTAAGGACTCTAAAGACAACCATAAGGCATTCTTTAGCTATGTCAGAAACCTAGGAGGAAACTCCCAGATATGCTCAGAATTAGTTCAAAATGATGTGAAGATTACTGATCCTACAGACATTGCCAACATACTGGCTGACAGGTTCAGTGCAAACTTCTGCGGAGGTATGTACCAAAAGGAGAGATATCTATACCAAATGATTGTAGCCCCCAAACATCTCTAACGCCCAGGTGAGAACTGCTCTCTCCAAGGCAAAGAACACAGCATCCATGGGACCTGATGGTGTCCCCGGCTGTGTGCTCCACGAACTCAACAAGGAATTAAACCCACAGTTAGGACAGCTGCTTAATCTTAGTCTCACCTCCGGATACGCATTCCAGGAGTGGCGCGCGACTGTAGTCCCACTTCACAAAGGCGGTGCCTCCACCGACCCTGGAAATTACCGTCCCATTAGCTTGACAAGCCTTATCTGCAAAGCCATGGAGAGGATCATAATGGATCTCATAAATAAAGACATAAGGAATTTGCAGACTTTGGATCCAACCCAGTTTGGCTTTGTCAAAGGCAGATCATGCCTTTTAAACTTGGTTGACTTTTTCGAAACAGTCACCAAGTCCATTGACGAGGGAAAGGTGGTCCATACAGCCTACCTAGACCTGGCAAAGGCTTTCGATACAATACCCCACTCGGGCATCATTGAAAAACTCATCAACTTAAATGTAAACCCATACATTACAAGATGGGTTGCAAACTGGCTGAGTGACAGAACCCACAGGGTCAGAGTTGCTGGCGCCATGTCAGACTCAAAGCCTGTCACAAGTGGTGTCCCACAGGGCTCAGTGCTGGGCCCACTCTTGTTTGGCATCTACTTTTCTGAAGTACAAGCAAACACAGGAGGGTTATGGCTGACAAAGTTTGCAGATGACTGCAAACTGGGCGCCATAGTCGAAAACACATCTGACACAGATATCCTTCAGAAGGGTCTCACAGAAACGGATAACTGGTGCCTGAGCCATGGCCTAAAGTAAAATGCCAAGAAATGCATAGTCATACCCTTTGGGAAAAACAAGGTTACCCCTAGCTACCATATAGGTGGCAATCCACTGATCACAGAAGAAGTTATCAGGGACCTGGGGACCCAGGTTGACAGTAGCCTTTCATTTGACACTCATATTGCTAAAGTAGTTAGGAAGACCTTCTACATTGCCCACCTTATCATGAAGGGATTCACATCTAGATCAAGGGAGGTCATAGTCTCCCTATACTCATCACTCATCAGACCAATGATTGAGTACAATGCCCCATTCGGTATGTATCTGACCCGACACTTGCAGCAGCTGGAGAGGTCACAAAAGTTCCTCACCAAAAGGATAAAGGGTCTCAAAAATCTGTCTTATGCGGCCCGACTGAAAGAACTCCAGCTATATTCAGTTGCTTACCGCTTGCTCAGAGGTAACCTGTGCCTGACATACAAGGCCATGTCAAACCCAGATTTGATGAACATGCTTCATCTCAAAAAATCTAGATCCCTCAGAGCCACAAGGGCGGGAGACTTAAACCTCGACACGGTTATTAATAGGACGTGCTGGAGGGATAGATTCATCACCCAAAGACTCCCTATGCTGTGGAACAAAATCCCGGTATATGTGAGGCAGAGCACCTCGCTGGCCTTGTTCAAGAGGAATCTTGACCAATGGATGGGAGATCGCAGATACACCCCAGGGGTTACCTCAGTGTCACTGCTCGACAGAGGCACAGCAAAATAATGGGCATAGTTTCTCCAAACTAAAGGGGTGGCGTAAGCCACAAAACTATGGGCTAGGCTTGTAAATGCCCTCGGGCAGATAGCCTAGTATGAACCTATGAACCTATAAGAATGTCATACCTAATCAGAAACAACTGATCAAATGACGACTAAATGCTGATTTTTTTCTTCTTCTGCTGGGAGGCAAGGACGACTCTTCCCATGCAGTATACTTCTCTCCCTGTACACTTTTCATTTACAGATAACGAACGGTAAAGGATAGCTCTTAATGTTTCTTCTTTTCTTGAGTGACAGAAACACTATGGAGTAAAATCCTTTATTTGATCTGTAGGAACAGGCTCTATGAGCCCCTAAGACAGCATTTGATCCACAACAGGAGGAAAAATGGGGACTTGACTGGATAGATGAAAAGGGACCCTTGTAAAGGAGGAAAGGAATCCCACTGCCAGTCAAAGTCCTTTTAAATAATTCTCAGAACCCACATGCCTGAAGTCAGTCATGTCCCATAGTGAAAAGTTAGTATCTAGACTTTGGGAAGTCTTTACTGGGGTGCCAATTTGGTGAATGGGAAACACAAGATGGTGCATATAGTCAATCTGATTTTATATTGTCTTTTGGTTTGTGAGGATCCTCCTTTTCTCTGTTGAAACTCCCTGCCATTGTTTTCTAAAGACTACTTTCCCTGTGCTCTGCTGTGATTCAAAGGAAAATGAACTGCTAGGAAAGTTTCTATTAAACCTAGGGGGGGTTGTAAAATCTGGGTAACATCTTAAAAGTAGCTATCCTCTCATCAAATCTTTTGAGGACCTCAGCTAAGGAAAGAGAAAAATACTTCTTTATCCAGGAGAGCATTAAGATGATCATCTTTTATATCTTCTGATATGTTCTGGTAATGCAGCCAGGCAAATCTCACAGCGCCAGTGGCAACTTCCCTAGATACAGCATCTGCAGTGTCAAACGCATTTTAGAGAGCTTTTAGTTACCCAAGACACACAAATTAAAGACTACAGATACATCTTAATTAATGAATGAATTTCATCAATTAACTCTCTTATATCGCCAAAGGAAGCCAGCAAAATCTTACACTTGATCCTGACAATTCACTGTGCTGAAGCTTAAGGCAGAAGTAGAACAAAATTTCTTCCCAAACCTACCAAAGGCTTCCACATCCTTGTCAAATGGAATAGGTTTAGCTGCCACAAGGTGTTTGGCAGAAGATGGTTTGGTCAGAGAAATTATTGCAGAATATGACCTAGAGTTTGAAAATAACTTTGTGGGTCTGGGGAACATTATATAACTTCAGATTTTCTGGGGGCATGTGGCTGACTGTCAGGGAAACTGCAGCCTGCAAGGAAAGCATCTTCCAAGGCTGGCAAAAACAGGAGGAACAACTGCAGGTTGAGGGATACCCACCTGTAGCAAGTAACATCTTTGCAGGGACTCCTCCTTTGTTCCCACCAAAAGCTCTTTCATTGTAACAGTATCAGAAAGAGACTGCTCTTCTGGTGGTGAATCTGAAGAAAAACTTTACTTAAGATTAGATTCATCATTCTGTGGAGCACTATACGGCCTAATTCCTATCCTGCAGGTTGAGGATCAGAATCTGAGAGAGATGGAAATCCTTCCCTTTTTAAATAAGGGAAGATGCAGAAAGTAATGATGGAAAGGCTTTAAATAAGAAGCCCAGCCAATCTTCCTTGTCTGCCCCAGCTAAAGGGGACAAAGGTGAAAAAAAGTGACTAATTTTATGGACACAGTAGAATCACTCACCTGTAGCCATGGAAAACAGGAAGCCAGAGTCGTGTCTGAGGTCTTCAATACAACTCTTTTCTTGCAGATTGTTGAGGGAACAGCAGAGAAACTGACCATGCCCATCACTCTACCAACAATGTGTTTGACAAGTGGGTAGTGGAGCCTTAGTTCATAAGCAATTACTGGGCTAATGGCTCAAGTGTCTTAAGTCTAGTATCTCACCTGTTCCAACCTGAATGAAAAGTAAGGTCTGAAGTAAAACATTTCATAGGTTCATACTAGGCTATCTGCCCTAGGGCATTTATAAGCCTAGCCAGAGTGTGTATGGCTTTCGCCACCCATTTTAAATTAATTTTGCTATGCCCTTTTTCGAGGTTAGTATACTGTGCCTCTGTCTAACAGTGACACAGAAGTGATAGCCGGGGTAAACCTACGATCTTCCATCCACTCATCAAGATTCCTCTTGAAGAGTGTCAATGAGGGACTCTGCCTAACCTGGACTGGGATTTTATTCCAGAGTGAAGGGAGCCTCTGGGTTATGAATCTGTCCCTCCAGCATGTCCTATTTATTTCAGTGCTGAGGTTTAAGTCCATCGAACTCGTAGCTCGATGGGATTTGGATTTTCTGAGGTGCAGCATGTCCATTAATTCCGGGTTGGACATGGCTTTATACGTCAGGCACAGATCGCCTCTGAGCAGGCGGTATGCCACTGAGTAGAGCTGGAGTTTCTTTAACCGGGCAGCATACAGCATCTGTTTGAGCCTCTTGATCCTCTTGGTGAGGTACTTTTGGGGTCTTTCCAATTGCTGCAGGTGTCTGTTAAGGTACATCCCAAAAGGGGCATTGTACTCAATTATGGGCCTGATGAGGGATGAGTAAAGAGGCACGATGACCTCCCCCTGACCTAGATGTGAATCCCTTCATGATTAGGTGGGCTATATAAGGGAAAACCACCAAAAAACATCTGCCCTAACCTCACGCAACAATTAAGGCAGAAAATTCATACCCATGCTCACAAAAACTAGCTAAAAATGAAAGGTAGTCCCCCGAGGATACTTCTCTGCCCATCATTGCTAAGTGGTAGCTGACTGTCAAAACCCTTGAAGCTGCAGCTGCAGTAAACAGTGAGACTTGCAGGTACTTCAGAGAAGAACTTCTGGGAGCCTGGAGTCCTACCTGCTATCGACATTACTCTCCTTAAGCTGTAAAGCAGTTAGGTAGCATGTAAGGTGCCATAAAGACTGGTTATCTGATCCTGGACAGGATGCCTCACATCACAGTCAAAGTAAACTTTATTGTCATACATATCAACACAGAGGAAAAAGTGTGCATCACTGCACGAAATGCTGATACTCAGGCTCGTACCATATGAATGGCAGTTTACAAAAGGAAGACATTAATAACTTAAAAATACTAAAAATAGAAATCAAAATAAGATACTAAAAATAAATACAGTAAAAAATTGAAAGCTTTTTACAGCAGGAACAAAACAAATACAATAGGAACAGACTTAGTGGAAATATAAGGATATACAACAAACAGTACTATAAAGAAGCACACGTAAAAAAAACGTACCCACCATCAACATACCACATATACCTTAGGCTACTGCAATAGTGATCTAATGATGAACATCTAGTGAGACAAGTCCCCACTCAAATACCAATTCAGTCGGGTACGTTTTTCCAGGACCAATACTGGACAATCCCTAACCTATGGTGGAGGTACGTTCCAGAGATGCAGGGCATGATAAAGCGGCAGTGAAAACCTGGCACTTCCAATCAAACTTGTGGAACCAGAAGCAGCTCCTGGGAAGATGGGTCATTGTCAGAAGTGGGAAGTATGACACAATAAGTTCCTTTAGGTAACCGGAATGCAAACTGCTGCACAAGAATAGAATAGTAATACCAGGATTTTATACATGAAGCAAAAACAGAATCAGTGTAGGCTGTGCAGCACAGGTTTAAATATTAACAAGTGGCATCAGTAAGTAACTTAGCTGTAGAGAGAGATCTGCACAAACTTTTCAATGACACTATACAAACACTAGCTAGTCAGCTCTCACCCAACAACTTCACTTTACCTACTAATAAAGCAACCTCTCCCCCTTCTTTTCACTTTCAACCCATCCCAACATCATATATACTAACCCTTCTTCAGAAATTGAAACCATGCTCTCCCTCAGCAGACCAACTACCTGCTGAATTCCTACAACTAGCCGCTAAAGCTATTGCCTATCCAATATCTATCCTGATCAATAGAACTATTACCGAAAGTTATATCCCTACTTTATGGAAAATTTCCCATATTATCCCCCTCCACAAAGGTGGGCAATCCACTGAACTCTCCAACTATCGTCCCATTGCCCTCCTCTCACCTCTGGCAAAGATCATGGAAAAATGCATTCACAGACAACTACTTCACCATCTAACAAAAAATAATTTACTAGCCAACTGTCAGCATGGTTTTAGACCTTCACATAGCACCACTACTGCCCTTCTTTCCTTCACAGATAGTATCAACATACACATAATCTAAACAAACTCTCTTCTGCCCTATTTATTGACCTGTCTAAAGCTTTTGACATGGTAAATCACCAAATTCTCATCACAATACTAAAATCCCTGTCACTTGATACATCCTCCATAAAGTGGTTCCAGTCTTACCTTGACAAAAGACAACAGGCCGTACTATGGCACAAATCTCTCTCTACTCACTTGCCAGTCAACCTTGGTGTCCCCCAAGGATCCATCCTTGGACCTCTACTTTTTTTCATTTTCATCAATGACCTTCACCTTGCCATCCCCCAAGCCACATGCATACAATATGCAGATGACTCCACACTGATATGCTCAGCCCCCTCCTCTTCTGAACTTCTCTGTCTCACCCAACAAGTCTTTAACACAGTTGAGCAATGGTTCACACATAGATGCCTTCTCTTAAACCCCAAAAAGACTAAACTCCTCCTTTTCTCTCCTACTAGAAAATCCCCCCCATTGGATTTCAGTTAACTCTACCAATAAAACTATTATATCACCAGAACCTACCACCAAACTATTAGGAGTCACCATTGACAATAATCTAAACTTTGATACCCATATAAACAAAACTATAAAAACTGTCAACAAAAAGTTAGGCTCTCTATTTAGGATAAAATCATTTCTCCTACCTTCAGCTCAAACCACAATAGCACACACTCATCTAATCTCTCCTCTTCTATATGCCTCACCTATTTTTACTAAACTATCTAAAAATAATCTCAGCAAACTGGAAATGTCCTACAATAACATCGCCAGATTTGCAACAGGTAACCCATTTAGAACCCATCACTGCCTTAATCTAAAACAGCTAGGATGGCTTGAACTACAAAATCTAATTAAATACCATCAATTAACTATAGCTCACAAAACCCTTTACACACCTTCCAAAACACCTATTCTTTCCACACTAATCACTCCCTATAAAAACCTAGATTCCTTAAGGTCTTCTCAGAAACTCCTAGCACATACTACTAAAACAAACAACAAGGCCGGTGACTCACTCTTTTCTAATATAGTTGGAAAAGCCTGGAATCTCCTACCAAACAAACTCTCCACACTTCCCTCACTTTCCTGTTTCAAAAACAATCTGAAAGTGCATCTCAAAACTCACTGGCTATGCCCATGCTCTAAACCTGACTAGCTCAAGAGTCACTAAATACTCTGATCTTCCCCATCCCATCTACTCTTCTAAAGAAACTTCTTCCTGATAAAACTAGTTCTACTAACTATAAAAACCTTATATATAGAACTCCTAATCTATATTACTTTCATTTGCTATGACTGTATTCTATACTGTAAATTTTGGGATTTTAACTGCATCCTTTGTTATGCCTGTATTCTACACTGTTATTTTTTTTACTATGATAACCTGTAATTGGCACTGTAAATAGATGTATTTGTCTTCTATATCCGTAGATAGAATTGTGTTAAATTCATTGTATTACCTAGGAGCTTATCTTCCCGGGCCTCTACTGAAAATGGACATGTATCCAGTTAGACTAGCCCGGTAAACAAATGTAAAATAAAATAAAATAAACTTTAAATGGTCAGTTTCAGTGTCAGTGTGTCCTACTTAGAATGAACTGAAATAATCAGGGACAGAAGAGACCAGTGTTTGAACTACTACTGGAAATTCAGCTTGAGGAGTAACATGCTTGATCCTGGAGACATTCCACATGTGGAAGATGATTTTACTACTGCTGACACCTGGACCCAAGTGCCAAACAACTGGACAGGCTAACTCCTTGTGTGTACCTTCGTGACAAACACTTATTTCCACTACAGAATATGAAATTATGGTGAGAGGTAATGGAAGAATCCATAACTACCATTGTCTCTGTTTTTAGAAAGGAGCTTCAACCAGTTATGTGTAAACCAGTGAAGAACGGCATCCAGGTAATCAGTGAGGGCAAAGACTTTCACTATAACATCCTATACTAAAGACAGCTGTAACCCTGGCTGTCATGACAGCTGTAACCCTGGCCGTCACGACAGCTGTTACCCTGGCCGTCACGACAGCTGTTACCCTGGCCGTCACGACAGCTGTTACCCTGGCCGTCACGACAGCTGTTACCCTGGCCATCACGACAGCTGTTACCCTGGCCATCACGACAGCTGTTACCCTGGTCATTATTAACAGAGAAGTAGTAGTCAAAACCTCTCTCCCTAGAAAAGCACTGAAAAGAGGAGAGGCCACTCCACACAGTCAAGCCATGGGCCAGTCCCTATAGTCAAGCCATGAGCTGCAGATGGGCACAAGAAATGTGGTGAATTTCAAAGTTTGCACCCTGGATGAAACCTAGCTAAAATGTGAATGATCCTAATGCAAACTGTACTACAGGAATAGAGCGGCAAGATGTCAGTTGTAAAGGACTGGATACAGAAAGAGTGTTGCAGCTGATACTGATGTGGCAAATCAATTTTCCCTTTCCCATCTTAAAGGAGGGGCAAAGGTGAGAAAAGATAAAAGACTCTTCCTAGATATTTTTTCATTGTCTTTACTTTATGATTTTTCCTCTGTTCTTGGCACTCCACATTTACCTGCCCCTGAAACATAGATGTTTTACGATCCTTGGACTTCCAAGGTTATAAGTTTTGTCTTTTTCTCAAGCTTGCATGTATATGTGGAAGAACCACAGAATGTACCAAAAAATACTGTTAACATTTTGCCAGTTTCTTTAGTACTTTGTTCCAATTGTTGCAAAAAAATTTGTCAAACTTGTCCATGTGCTGGAATTAAGAGGATGGAGTCTGCACAAGTTCTGTACTTTTCCTACTTACTTAAAGAAACTCAAGGCACCTGAATCAGGTGGAGGTCTTCTCAAGGCACCTGAATCAGGTGGAGGTCTTCTCAAGGCACCTGAATCAGATGGAGGTCTTCTCAAGACACCTGAATCAGGTGGAGGTCTTCTCAAGGCACCTGAATCAGGTGGAGGTCTTCTCAAGGCACCTGAATCAGGTGGAGGTCTTCTCAAGGCACCTGAATCAGGTGGAGGTCTTCTCAAGGCACCTGAATTAGGTGGAGGTCTTCTCAAGGCACCTGAATCAGGTGGAGGTCTTCTCAAGGGACCTGAATCAAGTGGAGGTCTTCTCAAGGCACCTGAATCAAGTGGAGGTCTTCTCAAGGCACCTGAATCAAGTGGAAGTCTTCTCAAGGCACCTGAATCAGGTGGAGGTATTGTGCTTTTTGCCCAAGAAAAAGCAGTGCTTCATACAGACATCTTGATGAGGAAACCATTTATAGTGGTTAAAATGTGGTCTTTGAATATATCTAGTGGAAGAAAAGCCAAGAGACACCAAAGCAGTGTGGAATTCTAATTCATGGATCAGAGATATGATCCCAAACTGAGACAGAGGGGGAACCTCAAAAGATGTGGTCTGTCTTCCATGTAGAATAACAGTGGCTCAAAAAGTACAGCTGGAGAATGAAGAGAATTTAATGTTTCAGAAAGCACTGCTTGGATGGCAGTTAATATATCTAGATAATGTCTGCAACAGTAGCAACTTAAGGATTACCATTACTTTCCCATCATAACAAACAATATAGCAGGAGACTGGCAGATACAGGTCACCATCATAAATCACTGGAGAATAAATGAAGTGGAGGTGGTGGGAGAACTTTAAAGATTTGTCAGGAATTTACACACTAGGAGGGATATGGACAGTTATGGATGCTCAGATCTTGTTGGTACTTCCAACTCCACAGGAAGGGGGAAAGCTGCAAAATGTACACAAATAAATTTAAAATTCAGAACTGATACAAAGATAATGGTTTTAATTGTTCAAAGAACTTCCAACTCACCTTTACGGTGCACACCTGTACAAGATCGCTCCTTGGTAGAACAAATGTTTCCCTTGCAAGAATTGTAATTAGGGGCTTAAGTTGGTATGTTGTCACTGCAGACACAAGCTTTTCTTCCAACAGAATAGTGAGGACAATACAATGGATCATGAGACTGTAACACTGTCACAGGAATAAAGGTCCAAGGTAAAAAAAGGAGAAGGGAAACTGATATGGACATAATTAAAAAATGGAAAGACAAAAGACAGTATTTTAAAAGCTAGCAAACTTTTCATCCCCACCTCCTGGGTTTGACGACATATATGGAAACCAATATGATAATTCATGATTCAACATCTTTTCAGAATATCAAACTACTCGCACATCACCAGTACTATTGTTGTCTCACCCATAGTTCTTGTCAAATGATCTCACCTTTCCAGTATGCCTAAACAGTTTACCAATTCCAAGAATATGAAAATACACAGTGCTACAGTAGTATTAATACACAATACATTTTAGCGCAACAGAAAACAAAGACATACCACTGAAAGTCTCCAATAACACTGATGGTCTGGGGAGGGTCTGAAGCCCAGGTAATGGGACGCTGGGTAATCACCTGACGCAGAGTGAAGACATGGTCACCCGGATCAGATGCATTTCTGTAGTACTCAAAGACTCCTGACTGGTCAGCAAAATTGGGTGCTTCACTGAACGGTGGGATAACTATGAACAAAATGAAGAACCAAGCTTAAGTTAATCAAGGTACAGTTGTGTATCTAACAATCACCTGCCTGGCAAGGACTAAGCCACCCAGGTTAACATGTGGCCATTCTGAGAACAGCACACTGGTTAAATTGAAAGTTAACAGGGCGTAGCAATGCATTTCTTACAGTTACATACACTAAATAGTCTGAAAAAAGGTAAGCAAAAGAAGACCAATACATCTACTTGAGACAGCAAAGTTAAGTCAGATTTACATTCCAAAAATATGAAGCACTATTCCTTGCAACTATATCACACTTTTACATGTAATGCAACTGCGGTGGTAGTGCTGCGGTAGCATTGTAGCCTCACAGTTAGATGTTGCCCGTTCAATTCTCAGAGCGTATTCTGTGTGGCAACATGCGTGAACGGGCTTTCCTTCGTTGAAGGTTGTGCGTTAGGCCTGGCAAGCCAGCACATAAAACTCTACTGCCGATCATTAGTGGACCGGAGTTCCACTGTGGCGACCCTTAACCGGGAAAAGCCGAAAGACACAAACATGTAAATGCAACTCTGTACACAGTTTCTTGAATCAATGAAATCCTGGACGTCCAACTGTACATAAAGCAGAAGGAAAAATGTTACGGTGAAAAAAGTACAGTTTTGTACCTACCATAAATGTAGATGTTCGAAGATCCACATTGCTGCAGTCCTGACACTTGGGTAGTCCGCTGTCCCAGTCGGCCCGAATACCAAAGTATAAGGCTGACGTCGGTCAAGGCGCATTAGTCTGACGTCAGGACGTCAGGGTACAAATGCGCATGACCGACGTCATATCCTCAGTCTTTTCTTGCCCCAGATGTCAGAAGACCCTAAAAAGATAAGGCCCAACCAAAAAACAACAACACACCAAAACACCCCTGAACCAAATATATGTACAATATATACAAAGTAAGAAAGGTACAATCCCACCCCCACAACCACCCCTAAACACAGAGGGGAAGGAGGGAGGGACTGCAGCAATGTGGATCTTGAACATCTACATTTATGGTAGGTACAAAACTGTACTATGTTCTTCATCTCACATTGCTGCAGTCCTGACACTTGGGTAGAATCCCAAAGCAGAGGTAAGGGAGGATGGCAAATCACAAAGAAGCAGGAGCTGCCAACATGCCCTGTAAAATAGCAGTGGCAAAACCAGCCCTAGATTTAGAGTAGAGAGGAAGGTGGTAATGCTTAGAGAAAGTATGCACTGAACTCCAAGTAGCTGCCTCCAAAATATCCTTAGTTGCCACCCCCCTTAGAAATGCTGTAGAAGTGGCAGTAGCCCTAGTGGAATGAGGCCTAATCCCAGCTGGAATCTCCTTGCCATGATGGGAGTAACAAAAAGTAATGCAAAACCCAATCCACTTAGAAATAGTTTGTTTTGACACAGGCTTACCCTGAGAACTCAAAGCAAAAGAAACAAACAACTGCTGAGACTGCCTAAAATCCTTAGTCCTGCTTAAATAATAACGCAATTGCCTGTGTACATCTAAAGTGTGCAAAATCTTTTCCCCCTTATTTTGGGGATTTGCATAAAAAGTAGGCAAATGAATAGTTTGGTTTAAAGCCACACTAGAAACCACTTTAGGCATAAAGGAAGGATTAGTACGTAAGATACCCTATCCTTATGAAAAATCAAGAAAGGCTCAACCGCCATAAGGGCCTGCAATTCAGACACCCTTCTTGCAGAGGTAATGGCCAACAAAAAAGCAGTCTTCCATGACAAATATTTCAATTCAGCAGTAGCTGCAGGCTCAAAAGGTTGTAGAGTGAGTTTCTCCAACACAAAATTGAGGTCCCAAGCAGGAGTAGGAGCTCTACGTGGGGGTCTTATATTCTTTGCCCCTCTAAGAAATTGCTTGAACAAAGGATGAGAAAACAATGGTGGATCACAATCATAGTGAGCCGAAATTGCTGCAGCATGAATCTTAATGGAAGAAAAAGACAAACCTTTGTCCAATAACTCAGTAAGATATTGAAGAGCCACACTCAAATTTGGCTCAGAAACATCCAAATCCTTTGCTGCACTCCAAAATAAAAATCTCTTCCATTTTTCTGCGTACACCTTCCTTGTACTAGGTCTTCTGGCTTCCAAAATCACATTCAAAACTTGTTGAGGAAGCTGAGACCTGCTATGGTTCAAAACAGGATATGCCAGGCTGTTAGATGAAGAGAGTGAAGCTTGACATTGAGTAGATGACCGTCCTCCTGAGACAATAGATGTGGAATCAAGGGTAAGGGCCAAGGAGGCTTCCTTACCAGACTCCTCAGTAATGGGTACCAGTGCTGCCGAGGCCAATCTGGAGCTATTAAAATCATCCTTGGCTTGTCTTGTCTGACCTTTAGGAGTACCTTTGGGAGGAGAGGCAGAGGTGGAAAGGCATACACATGAAGATTTTTCCAACTGAAAGAAAGAGCATCCACTTTCCAAGCTGTGTGATTAAACCTTTTCGTGCAAAACTTTGGCAGCTGGTGGTTTAGTGGAGAAGCGAACAGATCTATGTCTGGAGTTCCCCATGACACTGTCAATTTCTGAAATACATGAAGATCCAGTTTCCACTCGTGGGGATCCATGATTTGCCTGCTTAACACATCTGCTAAGGAGTTCTGTGCTCCCGGCAGAAACCTTGCTTGAAGATTCAGTTGTAAACTTAGCGCAGTCTCCCACAAAATCATTGCTTGCCTGCATAGAGGATAAGAATGCGTTCCCCCTTGTTTGTTGATGTACCACATGACAGTTGTGTTGTCTGTTAGAATCAACACCTGCCCTGGAAGGAGTAAATCCCTGAAAGCCATTAATGCAAAGTGGACTGCTAACATCTCCTTCATGTTGATATGTAGATGCTGCAGTCTGGCAGGCCACTTGTCTTGTATCCACTTTCCATTCAGATGAGCTCCCCAAGCTGTATCTGAGGCATCTGTCGTAAGAATTTGACTCGCCTCTGGCCAGGTCACAGAGAGTCCCTTGTTTAGGTGACATTCCTGAGCCCACCACAAAAATTCCTTTTGAATGCAAGGTATTATTTGAATGACAGTGTCCAAATCCTGGCAGTGCTGTGTCCATACATTTTTGAGATACCATTGCAGCTTCCTCATATGCAGTTTGGCATTGGGAAGCACCAGAATACAAGATGCCATGAACCCTAAGGCTTGAAGGACTGTCCTTGCAGTCAGCCCGGACTGATGAGATAGCTGATGGAAGTAAAGAGAAAGATTCTTTTGTTTGTCCGGGGTTAAAAAGGCCATCTGGGTTGCTGTATTCAGTCTCACACCCAGAAAGCACATGTCTTGAGAGGGTACTAGACTGGACTTTATTTCGTTCACAGAATACCCTAGGCATCTTAGCACTGCTATCACATATTCCAAATGCTGAAGAAGCATGTCCCTTTCTTGAGCCAGAATCAGGCAGTCGTCCAAATAAGGATAGATTTGTATTCCTTTTAGCCTGAAGAAAGCTATCACTGGAGCCAGAACTTTGTGAATACTCTGGGCAGTAGATAAGCCAAAGGGCAATGCAGAGAACTGATAATGAGAATTTCCAGCTCAAACGCAGATACTTCCTGCAAATTAGCCTGATAGGAACATGAAGGTAAGCTTCCTTGAGATCCAAAGTTACCATCCAGTGATCCTTGCCCAGCAGAGGTAAAAGCTGTTGTAACGTCAACACTTTGAACTTGGGAATGTCCAGATAAGTGTTGAGGATAGATAAATCCAAAATTGGTCTCCACGTGTTCCCCTTTTTTGGTACTAGGAACAGGCGTGAATAAAATCCTAGGCCCCTTTCTGGCACAGGCACCGGCTGAATGGCCCCTATTTGGAGTAACAGAGAAATTTGCTTGTGAGCCTCTTTTCTTTATTGAGGAGGAATGTCTGGCATGCCCTTGAAAGGAGGCAAGGTATGGAAATAAAACCTGTAACCGTGGTGAATGATATCCAATACCCATCTGTCTTGGGTAATTAAACTCCAGTTTTCTTTGAAAAGTGCCAACCTTCCTCCCAAAAGTGCTGCCAGATGAGAAGATTCTGGCAGCTGAAAAGGCAAGTCATTGGGTCTGTTTACGAAAGGACTGACCTCTGCCCTCACCAGAAGACTGAGCAGGTGAACTCCCTGTTCTGGGCCTAAAAGAACCTTGAGCTCTGCCCCTACCACGTCTAGACCTACCCCTAGACTGGGAATCATAAGCAGGATATGTCCACCCCTTAGTAGGCCAATTTCTACTAAACTTCGGAGGCTGAACCTGCAAAAAATCTTTAACAGTCTGCATAGACTTAGCCTTGTCTTCCATTTTCTTTAGAACTGCTTCCACAGGCGAACCAAACAACACATCAGATTGTAAAGGAGCATCTAAAATCCTTGTCTTAACATGCTCAGCTAAATTCTGATCCCTCAGCCAGGCGTGCCTGCGAAGAACCGAACCAGTGGCAGCCACCCTCGAAGAGGCTTGTACAGCATCAAAACCACATTGCAAAGAATGCTTACCCACCTGTTCAGAAACATGAACTAAATCTTGCAACTCTTTACACTCAATACCTTCCGCCAGAGCATCTACCTTAGACTTTAATTGTGAAAGGAGATAATTTTGGTATTTCAACATGTGAAACTGGCAATTCAAAGCCCTCATGGCTAAAGTGGAAGAAGTGTACACTTTCTTTCCCCATCTATCCAAGGCCCTTGCCTCTTTATCAGGAGGAACAGGATTTTTAACAACTGAAGCCTTAACCCCTTTAGGCCCCTGAGAAACAGTTTCTGGGTCTGCCCTAGGACTCTTAAAAAGATACTTATGAGCTTCAGGCACCCTATAATATCTATCCGGTTTAACTGGAGCAGGGGGCAAAGAATCAGGGTTCAGAGAAGCCTCTGCAAAAACATCTTCCACCACATCCAGAACAGGAGGTATAGCTAAAGGCCTATGCTGGGGTAAAAACAGAAATTCCCTAAGCCTTTTCCTGGAATCAGAGAAATCCTGACCTTCCCATTTAAAATGCTCCCTCATGGAATGAAGAGTCTCTGAAAAGAAAAATCTTCAGGAGGAGAAGCAGAAGGAGTAGAATCATCCACATCAGAATCAGAATAAGGAGAATACTCCTG
>NC_056737.1:340928045-340953456 GCF_019279795.1 Protopterus annectens
GCGACTGCTAACCAGATAAAAGTGTTTTTTCCTGCTACTACCTGGGCGACTGTCCGATCTAGCTAAACTGCAAATATTTCTGCTTCTTGAACTGTTTTAAACTGTCTAAAGTTGTTTTTGCACCTGCACTTTTAAAGTTTGTCCTGTTTGTTGCACATACTTGTTGAGGCTACACACTCAAGTGCGCTAGCCTGTGTTACATATTTATTGCAATTTCCTGCTGTTTGTTGCAAAAAAAAAAGTTATCCTCGTCTCCCATCTTTCCTGACCTAGAGTAGTCCAAATACAGGCTTTGCTGTATTCTGAACTTTTGGAAAGTTCCTGTGTTGCCATTTCCTTTCTTGGATAGAGGGAGGCTTCTTTGTTCACCAGTGGCAGTGGGGAGCTTGGAGCAGCCTATCTGTCCCTGGAGGAGTGTTCCCAGCACAGGAATCTGGTAGTCTGTTGGCTGTTTTGGGCCAATTTCTAGCTCTTTCAAGTCCGCCTGTATAAAACCCACTGTAAGCGGTGCTTTTGATTTTGTGCATAGCGTGGCATCGAGCAGCGCCGCTTATTTGGGTTTGAGCCTTGGAACTGATCTAGTTCTCATAATAAACACCCTATTCCTACGCTAAAGCCTAGCACTTGCTCACTAAAGCAATTATATAAGTCAGCACTAAAAAATTAAAAGCACTACACCCTCACAAACTCCCCTTGAGTAACTTGTTCCCCATTGGCCCTTTTTTTTCAATTATAAAGGAATTCCCAATACTATTCTAGCATGTCCAAAGGTCAGTTGTCAGTCTCCTCTCTGGTCCAGCTGGTGAACCTGGGAATCTTGAGGCAATGTTACAACTGCCTAATGTAGACAGACAACCCTCTCCTCCTCCCAACAAATTCCAACACATGAGAGATGCAACCATATAGCCAAACTGGAGGCTAAGCTCTCTCAACTCAGTGCTGGCGTAACCAGTCAGGAGGAGAAGGAAACCACACTCACTACAATTCCAGTCTCACATATACCTACCACGACAGCAAACCAAACACATAAACACACAAAAACATACTTGGAGGCTCTAAATAAAAATCTGCCTAAGCAGCAGAAACCTCCAAAGCAGACACCCAAGCAACCGCTACCCCAAAACAAAACATGTGCAACACATAGCTCACAAAGCCAGTGTGCCGAACAGTCACAGCCCTTAAGGCTAAACAACACACCTGATACACTTCTAATAGGTGACTATCATCAGGCACACTGACGTCCCGCTCACCAGGCTGAACAAGGAGGAGGTCACGGTGAGCTGCCTATCGGGCGCTAGGATCCGCCACATAACACAAGTACTCAGGTCACTCCAAGGCAAGTACAAATATGACTCAGTCATTGTCCATGCTGGTGTGAATGACCTGAGACGTACCTCCCTGGACTACATGAAAAGAGACAGAGGAGCTCTCTGAGCATGTAGCCCAGGCTGATATGACCCTGACCTTGAGTAACATCTTACGCTCACCAAGAATGATGCCACAGTATGAAGACAAGATTATCAATTTCAACAATTGGCTTAAGTATTGGTGTCATTCAAAGGGGATCCAATGCCTGTCAGCCTGAGATGACATGCTCGACAAGCCACGTTGCTTCGCTAGGGACGGCTTGCACCTGTCACCCCTGGGCTTTCGGATATTGGCAAAGGCTCTTGCTACCCCCATAGTGCCTTTTTTAGGCAAGGCTCAAAAGACAAACCCACCTCCATAGGTATCACAAGGGATAAGAAACTAAGAGTAATGCTACTCAACGCCAGAAGTCTAAACTCAAGATGCACACGAAACTCTCCTTAGCATGGAGAACATCGATATCTGTGCAGTAACAGAAACCTGGTTCAAGGCTCTCGAGAGCACCCCAACACTACCAGGTTATACCTCATACCATGCTTTTCAGCCCCAAAACTTGGACCGAACCACAAAAGGAGGGGAGTATCAATATTCACAAAGATACCCACACTTCCAGGTTGGTGGCACAGCACGAAGCATCAGAGACTATCCATGTGCAACTAACAGTGGGTAAAACTGCCTTCCAGTTTATAGCCTGCTACAGACCACCCTCCCAAACCCAGGAACCCCACTCAGCCTTCCTGAGAACACTGGAAAATATTAAGGTCTCTCCAAACACCATTATATTGGGTGACTTCAACTACCCAACCATAGACTGGGAGCATTACTCTAGCTCCAACACCCTAGCCCAAAGGTTCCTAGAATTTATAAACTCAAATGCTATGGAACAACTTGTTACCACTCCCACAAGAGGGGAAAACATACTGGACCTGATCATCACCAACATGGGGACTCTATGCTCCAGACCAGAAGTGTATCCCTCACTGGTAAGATCAGACCATAAACTAATCTCACTGGATATTCACATCCCGACCCCACCCCATGCCCAGAAAACCACAGTGAAAAACTTCTCTAAAGCAAATTTCACACTCCTCAAAACAGAGGTGGAATCCTTCAAAGCCCCCAGGCCTGTGGATAATACGGCCCAGACCACAAAATCCTTTATAAACGCATTCTATGAACACCTTCAGGAATGCATGGATCATGCAATCCCAAATAAAACCAAGACCCAATCTTCCAAAGGCAGACGTCCTGTCTGGTAGACCCCAGCCATAAACAAACTATACAATAGAAGGAGGAAGCTACTACATGTCAGAGCAAAATCCCAAAAAGGGAAGGCATCTCTTATCAGTATTAGCAAAAAACTACGGGCACTCATAAAATCATCTAAGGCCAGCTTCAAGAGAAAAATTGCACAGGACACTAAGGATAATCACAAGGCTTTCTTTAGTTATGTTAGGAACCTGGGTGGGAATTCCCAGATATGCTCAGAATTAGTCCAAAATGACAAAAAATACACCGAACCCACAGACATTGCTAGCTGACAGGTTCAGCGCAAACTTCTCCCCCCCCCCCCACCAAAAGGGATAATATCTATCCCAGCAGAGTGCTACCCCCCTGACATCTCAGATGCTCAGGTAAGAGCTGCCCTCTCCAAAGCAAGAAACACAGCATCAATGGGACCAGACGGTGTCCCGGGCTGCGTCCTACATGAACTCCAAGAAGAGCTAAACCCAAACCTAAAACTACTGTTCAATCTCAGCCTTACTACAGGATATGTACCCAAAGAGTGGCGTACAGCAACAGTGGTCCCTCTCCACAAAGGTGGTGCCTCAATGGATCCTGGAAACTATCGCCCCATAAGTCTCACTAGCTTGGTCTGCAAAGCTATGGAAAGGATCATCATGGACCTTATAAATAAAGATATTGGGGACCTACAGACACTGGATCCTACCCAGTTCGGCTTTGTTAAGGACAGATCCTGCCTCTTAAACCTGGTCGATTTCTTTTAAACAGTCACCAAGGCCATTGACAAGGGGAAGGTGGTCCACACAGCCTACCTGGACCTCGCAAAAGCCTTCGATACAATACCCCACTCGGGCATTATAAATAAGCTCACCAGCTTAAATATAAACCCCTATGTCACTAGATGGGTTGCAAACTGGCTCAAAAACAGAACCCACATGGTTAGAATAGCTGGAGCCATGTCAGACTCCAAACCAGTTACAAGTGGCGTCCCACAAGACTCAGTCTTGGGACCTCTCTTGTTCGGTATATATTTCTCGGAGGTACAGGCCAACATGGAAGGACTGTGGCTGACCAAGTTCGCAGATGACTGCAAACTGGGCACCATAATAGACTCTCCAGCAGACACAAGCATCCTCCAAAAGGGCCTCATAGAAACAGACAACTGGTGCCAGAGCCATGTCCTCAAGCTAAACGCCAAAAAGTGTATAGTCATCCCCTTTGGCAAAAACAAAGTGCCCACAAATTACCACACAGGTGGTAATCCATTAAGTACAGAAGAAGTAATTAGGGACCTGGGGACCCAAGTTGATAGTAACCTCTCCTTTGACAACCACGTGGCCAAAGTGGTTAGGAAGACCTTCTATATAGCCTACCTTATCATGAAAGGATTCACATCTAGATCAATAGAGGTCATTGTGCCCCTTTACTCATCCCTCATCAGGCCCATAATTGAGTACAATGCCCCTTTTGGGATGTACCTTACCAGACACCTGCAGCAACTGGAAAGACCCCAAAAGTACCTCACTAAGAGGATCAAGGGGCTGAAACAGATGCCATATGCTGCTCAGCTAAAGAAACTCCAGCTCTACTCAGTGGCATACCGCCTGCTCAGAGGCGATCTATGCCTGACGTACAAAGCCATGTCCAACCCTGAATTAACGGACATGCTCCACCTCAGGAAATCCAAATCCCTTAGAGCTACGTGATCGAGTGATTTGAACCTCAGCACAGTAATAAATAGGACATGCTGGAGAGACAGATTCATAACCCAGAGGCTCCCTTCACTCTGGAATAGAATCCCAGTCCATGTTAGGCAGAGCCCCTCACTGACTCTCTTCAAGAAAAATCTTGACGAGTGGATGGGAGATCGTAGGTTTACCCCGGGGATCACTTCTGTGTCACTACTAGACAGAGGCACAGTAAACACAACCATAAAAAGGGCACAGTAAACTCATTCCAAGGGGTGGCGAAAGCCAAACACACTCTGGCTAAGCTTGTAAATGCCCTAGGGCAGATAGCCTAGTATGAACCTATGAACCTATCACTGCACAGGAAAGGGATACCTAGTGCTGCTTGTGGGTCTAAGGG
Organism: Protopterus annectens; assembly: GCF_019279795.1. NCBI lineage: Eukaryota > Metazoa > Chordata > Ceratodontiformes > Protopteridae > Protopterus > Protopterus annectens. The sequence continues at coordinate 340,932,747 of NC_056737.1, forward strand.
AACCCATGGCGAGCAGCCTTGACTGCCCCAACAGAGTCCACCAGTAGCAGGGGAAGCCACTAGCTCAGGTACACGGCCAGGACCAAGGGTTAAATGTTTTAAATGCAACCAGTGGGGCCATGTAGCATATAGATGTCCACAGAGGAAAGGTGGGGAACACAAGGTGGAAGAGCCAGTAAGTGGGAATGACAGAATGCCATCAGTAAGTTGTCTGGAGACAACAAGGGTACCAAACTACCACAAGATGTAACATTCTGTCGTAGTAGATGGGAAACAGGCCACTGCTAAGAGATAGACAGCCTCTGACCTAATCATTGTGAAGCTTGTAATGGTTAAAGAGGAGCACTACTTGCTTGTGCTGTCTACTTCAGTTAAAGCTTTAGGAGGGACCCATTCCAAATATCTTTGGCTAGGACTCACTTGACTGGGGGGTTAGATAAGGAAGCAAGCAAGTAGGTGTGTTTGAGGATATCCCTGCAGATGTCCTGATAGGGAATGAGTTTGATAATACGGTACCACATGTGCATGCAGTTACACACAGTCAGGCTTGGAAACAAGCATGTGGGTCTGATAACCTGGGGGGACCCAAACAGACCACTGACTTGAAGCCAGGACTGGTGTGGTGTTTTCTTCAGAGAGGGAGCTACCCTGCTAAGCTACAACTGCTGGTGGGTACTGATGTTCCCTTGGACAGAGTGACTGCAAGGGCAGAGGTGAGTAGTTGTACTGACAGTGAGGCACAGCTGTCAGAGAATACCAGACTTCTTGTGGAAGGAGAGCTGGGAAGGGTTACACAGAGAGTTGAGACAGGCCCAGCTCTCAGAACCTACATTACAAGGCCTGAGGGAGGCATCCGATTCTCAAGGGAAGGCAGAAATCTGTATACTGGGACAAAGCATTAGTGTATGGAGGGTGGTCTCCTGAGGGAGGGCTAGAGGGTGAGAGAATACAGCAGTTGGTAGTGCCCAAAGCCTAGCGTCTGGCACTTCTTAGCCATAGTCCATGACATTCCCTTTGCAGGTCATATGGGCATAAAGCATACCAAGAGACACATTATGCAGAACTTTTATTGGCCTGGGATTTCCAGAGATGTAACAAGGTACTGAAAAACCTCTGAGTAGTGCCAAAAGGTAGGCAAGGCAGGAGACAAGGTCAAGGCTTCTTTGATGCCTTTGCCTGTGATTGAGGAGCCATTTCAGAGGGTTGCTATGGATATTGTGGGGCCTCTGGGTACCCCAAGTTCCACAGGGAAGAACTGTACTTTAGTCGTAATAGATTATGCTACTAGATAAACTGAGGTGGTGGCTCTGTCCTCCACAGAGGCAGAAAAGGTGGCAAATGCTTTGTTAGAGATTTTCAGCAGGGTAGGTTTCCGAAAAGAAATACTGACTGGCAGAGATGCCAATTTCATGTCAAATCTGCTGGCTTGTCTGTGGAAGCAATGTGGGGTGAAGCACTTAAAGACCACCCCCTACCATCTCCAGACTAATGGTCTGGTAGATAGGTTAAACTCTACACTAAATACCATGCTATGGGCATTTGCAGACCAGTTTAAGAGAGAGTGGAAAAAAACATTTGCCCCATCTGTTGTTTGCTTACAGAGAGGTGCCCCTGGAATATACAGGTTTTTCACCCTTTGAGTTACTGCATGGACACAGGGTGAGGGACAGGACGGTGCAGCACTGTACTGGACTCAGCAATGCCAAGGCAGCTGGAATCTCAAGACAGGGAATGGGGTAAGCTATTCCCACATAGGCTTATCCCTCTCAAGCAACATTTCTCAAGGGTCACTTGAAAAACTAGCTTGAGTCTTCTGGTAGGGGGATATCATGAAAGGAGATACCGTCAGCCCAGCTATCTGGAATTTTGTAAATAATTATATGTCATTTGTGACTATCAACATGATTCATATGCTTGTTCATAGATGTGTACTACGCTAATGGCCCTGGAGCCTTTACAAGACTAGCCCATAGGTCTACCCTGGCATTGTGCCACCCGACCTTAGTTCCCAGTACCTCTGTCGAGTAGAGCCACTGGAGTTATCCTGGGGTCAAATTTCTATTTCCCATCCACTCATCAAGATTTCTCTTGAAGAGGGCCAGTGAGGTGCTCTGTTTGACAGGTATGGGAAGTCTATTCCATAGCAGGGGCAGTCTCTGGGTTATGAACCTGTCCCTCCAGCACATTCTGTTGATTGTGGTAATGAGGTTGAGGTTTCTGCAGTGTGTTGTGCGGAGGCACTGGGATTTCTTCAGATGTAGCATTTCTAACAGAGCTGGGTCAAACATAAGTCAAGCAGAGATCGCCTTTAAGTAGGCGATATGACAGAGAGAATAGTTGGAGTTTTTTGAGACTATCCATATAGGACAAGTGTTTAAAGCCTAGGAGCCTCTTCGTGAGCTACTTTTTCAGCCTCTCCAGTTGTTGCAGGTGTCTAATAAGTTACATGCCAAATGGGGCATTGTACTTGATGACTGGTCTAATGAGGGAAGAGTAGAGGGAGACAATGACCTCTTTCTTCCTGGATGCAAAACCCTTAGTAATGAGATGTGCCACATAGGACTTTCTGACCACAGTGGCAATGTGGTGGTCAAGAGAGAGGTTGCTGTCAACCTGTGTTCCCAGATTTCTTATGCCTTCTGTGTTCAGTGGATTACCATCAATGTGGTAATTCATGGGAACCGGGTTTTTCCCCAAAGGGGATGATGACACTTTTTTGCATTGAGCTTAAGGCCATGGTTCTGACACCATTCGTTGGTCTTACTGAGGCCTTTCTGTAGGATGTCAACATCACTTGGGGAGTAAATAACAGCTCCCAACTTGCAATAGTCTGTGAACTTTGTCAGCCAGAGTCCCTTTGTGTTGGCCTGGACTTCAGAAAAGAAGATACCAAACATGAGAGGACCCAAGACTGAACCCTGTGGGACTTCACTCGTGACTGGTCGGCAGTCTGACTTGGAGTCAGCTACTTTCACACTGTGGGTACTGTGAGCCAGTCTGCAACCCACCTAGTGATATAGGGGTTGATGCCTAGCTTAGTGAGTTTTTCTATGATTCCTGAGTTGGCAATGGTATCAAAGGCCTTGTCCAGATCAAGGGAGGCTGTATGAACCACCTTGCCTTCATCCACAGCTCTGGTGACTGACTCAAAGAAGTTGACCAAGTTGAGCAGGCACGATTTACTCTTCACAAAACCAAACTGTGTGGGATCCAGAGTTCGGAGATTCCCTACATGCCTGTTTATTCGGTCTATGATGATGTGTTCCATAGCTTTGCATACCAGACTCGTCAGGCTAATGCGGTGATCGTTCCAAGGGTCTGTAGTCGCTCCTCCTTTGTGGAGAGGGATGACTGCAGCAGTGCACCATTTGGTAGGGACAAAGCCTGAGATGAGGCTGTGATTGAACAGGGCACACAGGTGAAGTGCCAGTTCACTCTGTAGTTCATGTAGAACACAGCCAGGGATATTGTAAGGTCCCATAGAAGCTGTATTCTTGGCCTTGGACAGTGCTGTTTTAACCTGTGCAGCAGTAATACTGGGTGCCTTGCAATCTACTGGTATTGTGATTGGTCCTTGAGGGGGGGGTAAAGTTGGCACTGAATCTGTCAGCCAGTATATTGGCAATATCTGTTGGCTTGGTATAGGAGGTACTATTGTGCAGTAGCTCAGAGCAAATCTGGGTATTGCCATGGAGATACTTTACATAACTATAAAAAGCCTTGTGGTTGTCTTTACTATCTGCTGCAATTCTGTTTTCATAGCTAGCTTTAGAGGACTTGATGAGGGATCTCAACTTTTGTTGAGGCTGATAAGGGAGTTTTTCCAGTCCTGGGATTTCACCTTATTCTGCATCAGTTTCCTCCTCCTGTTGTAAAGTTTGTTAATGGCAGGGGACCACCAGATTGGCTTGCTTTTTTTGGAGGAGAGCATCTTGGTTCTATTGGGTATGGTGAGATCCATGCATTTGTGTACGTTCGTACAGTGCACTGGTGTATGATTCAGCAGTCATGCAACTAATTCTCCATTTGCATAGGTCCCGTGAAGTCAGCCACCTGTGTTTTTAGGAGCCCAAAGTTAGCTTTGGAGAAGTTTTTCATGGTGGTTACCTTTGCGGGGATGTGGATTTCCAAGGTGATTAGTTTGTGGTCAGATCTAACCAGGGAGGAGTTGACTATTTGTGTAGAGCAACGGTCGCCCAAGTTAGTAATGGCCAGGTCAGGGCTGTTGCTAACCCTAGTGGGATAAGAACGAGCTGGTCCAGGGCATTGGAATTAATGAATTCCAGGACACATTGGGCAAGTGTATTGGTACACGAGTAGTTTTCCCAGTTAATGGAGGGGTAGTTGAAGTCGCCCAGTATGAGAGTGTTAGGTTGGACCCTAATATTCTCCAGGGTGCTTAAGAACATGGACTGCGAGTCTTGGGACATGGTTGGGGACTTAAAGCAGGCTACGACCTGAATCGCTGTCTTACCCAATGTTAGCTGCACCTGAAGTATCTCTGATGCGTTATGTTGGGCTACCAGTCCGGAGGTGTGCGCATCCTTTATGAATATGGATACATCACCACCTTTGGAGCTTCGGTCCAAGTTGTGGAGCTGAAAGATGTGGAATGAGTTATAGCCTGGTAGTGCAGGGGTGCTTTCTGTTGCCTTGAACCAGGTTTCTGTTACAGCACAAATGTCAATGTTCTCCATTTTAAGGAGTGCTTCGAGCAAGTGCATTTTGAGATTTAGACTTCTAGCATTGAGCAGCATGACCCTCAGATTGCATTTGTTTGTAGCTGTTACAGTGGTAATTTGGTTTTTGGAACACTGCCTAAAAAAAAGGCACTATAGGGGTGCCAAAAGCCTTGGCCAGTATCAGGAAGCCCAGGGATGACAGATGCAGGCCAGCTCTGGCAAAGCATCGAAGTCCATCAAAGTCTTATGTTACAAATGTATTAGAACTGAATGTCATATAAGATGGTTTGTAGAGACATGTGCGCTGAAGAGGTATTTTATAAAGTGCTGTTTTAAAAATGTAACCAGAGTATACCTTACTGGAAAAGAAAAGAAATGTACCTGCACTATTTTAACTGTTCAGATGTACATATTTTAACAAAGGAAACTGGAACACAAGAGGCTTGCTTCAGAAAAACATCTGAAATTAAATTACTTTATGGCCATGTAAAAAAAGATTTTAGCTTTCAGTTTCAGTGCAGTAACAGACACAATATCTAGAACTAGAGATTCTCTGTATTGTCTTGGAAGTGTTTTATTGTTTTATGACTTCCAGGATCTGCTTTATATCTAAGAAAAGTCCTTGTCTATGTATTTTCACAGGTAGATGCTAAATGGTACCAGTTGCATAAATGGTTGTTTTTCACCTGGGATAGAGTCAGATGACAAGAAATTATGTCATTCTGCAAGCTATTCCAGAAGTAATATTTGAGATATTGAATTTAAGAATTCTCTGAGGGAGATTGTGTAGTCTATTTTGTATTTGACCTGACAACATCAAGATCCACTCATCACACATCTTCCTTGCTCTGACGTAAGTTATTAGGGTACAGTAATTCTCTTGGATACAGTCAGGAATATAGCAAAACTATTTTTGAGACTGTCCTGCAACGTTGTTTTAAATATTTCCTGTGATTTTGAATGCTGATCTTACTGTGATTATATACAGAGTATTTTCTTTTTCTTTTATTATTAAATATATTTAAAACCTTTCACTGTGGCTGATATTTGTGAGGCATATTTAAGTTCTGAGAGGACTTGCATATTTATTTGGTGATATGGTGTAGGCCACTAATAATAGCCTTGCTCTTGGTCAAACTACCATTTGTATGGATAGTAACATTACACAGCAAGAGTGGACACCCTTTAAGGGCCTTAAAGTAAGTGATGAGTGACTGGTGGCAGGGAAAACTAACTTGTAGTCTGGGTAGCAGGGGGCATAGCTAGTAAAACTGTACCAGGTGTGTCTGTGTGTGTAAATCAAACCTCAAAGACTGTGTGTCAGCTACTTGGGCCGGGACACAAAGCACTTGTTGGACAGAGAGGGTGCTGGTGGTTTTGGGCTTGGTCATTCAGCTGAGATCTCAACTCTATAGCTGTTCCAGTGGGGAGTCTTACTGGGGATCTGTGAAAGAGGGGGGAAACCAGCCCCGGACTGACTGGTTTGTGTGTGCTCAAAATGGAAATTGCACTTGATGCAGTGAGATGCATCTGGAAATACTGTGTGTGCAACTTGTTATTCTCCCAATGTTTGTCCCACACTGGTGCTAGTGGTGAGGACTGAGGCTCCTTGATTACCGGTCCAGTGGTGGGGCGTCACACATGGTATACTTTAATAGCTACATGAGGACACAGTAATGAGCAGAATTTTAAAATGAGCCTATCAGTGTATGCTAATGAGGCAAAACAAGATGATAGAGAAATTCAAACATAAAAGCTTGCCAGCAGGGCTGCAGCCTCAGTAGAGTTGAACTCAGCTGAATGCTCGAGTTCAGATTAAGGGAATCCCCAAACAATATTAACGGTAGCTGCCACTATTAATAAAATGTGTATCTACAAGAAGCTTTCATTGCCACTAGTGTATCCAATGGTGCACATCACCCCTGGAGGTGCCAGTTCATCAAAACACAACACTTCACAGACTTTATGACACCGATATTGTGGGACCTGTACTGTGTAGATAGGGACACCAGGCAAGAAACCATGGAAATGTGTTGACCTTGTTTGCAGCCTCACTGGAGTCCGAGATGAAGGTATATGTGGCTATATGTACATTAGCTACAGGGATCTTTTGGTGACCTACTGGAGATATAGTGGGGGCACCTCAGGCATCTACCATGAGAATATTCCATCAGTTTCTTTATGCTATTCTTGATACACATTTTCCTCAACATGTTGCAGTATAGTATTTGCCACATACTCCAGAGGACAGAGTCTGCACCATGCAGGATTTTATAATATAGCTCATTTCCATGAAGTACTGGAGGCCATACATCACACCTACATTGAAATAAAGGCCAACACCTGGTGAACTGGTAAGGAGGCATATGTACTGGAAAAGGTATCACGCCATTAAATGCTAGGTGTCCTGCAATGCACAAGGTATAACCGACAATGTCTGTCCAGGCCAACCAATCAGTTCTCAACTCCCACACAGTATATGTTACAGCTATGACCTGTACTAATGATTTGCAAGGGGTGTGTTCCAATAGGACCATCTTATTGGTAATGCAAGCTATGCCCTCAAAACCTGGCTCATGACACCTATATGAAATCCACAAAATTAAAAACAGACCATGGATACAACCATGGCCACTCCAAAACCAGAAACATTACTGAGTGCATGTTTTGGCTGCTGATGGCACTCTTTCTGTAAGGATTCATACTGGGGTGCCCTACAGTCTGACCATGGCACATTTACAGTGTATGCAATGTTACACAATATCATACTCTGGAATCAGTTACAGGAGGAAGGACACTTGCAGGGGCAGTAGTAAGGTTGTTGTGTGAAGTAGCAGCTCAGCGTAAACACGATTGTGAAAGTAAACAAGCTGTACAGACAGAACAGGAGGCATTTATTAGAACAATGCAATCTGTTTGTACAAGAGACAGCTAAAAGGCACTTACTGAATTACTACCATACGTTTTGGAGGAAAAGTGACAAAGTTCTCTCTCCTGTGGCAGAAAGGCAGTCTGGGAAGGCTACATTCTGAAAGGAGGCTATGAGAAGGGTACGCAGGCTCAGACAGCTTGGTCCCCTTTCTCTCAAGACCATCAAGGCTATCCCCAGCAGCTAAGTGTCAGAGAGAGAGGGATGGACCCTTATGCACTTTGTGGTTTTGTGGCTAGGAAGAGAGCCGCCCCCCCCCCCCGCCTGAAATCTGTTGATGATGTTTTCACAAACTACTCTAGTGATTTGTGTTGTGGCTTCTGCCAGAGGAGTTGAAATGTATAATTTTTTTGGCTCTGCTGCTTCACTTTAACAGAGAAGATAGATGGTTGTTGCATTGCCCAGAATGCCATCTTCCAAGGCCTAACCTCTGCACACATCTGGTGATTCTCTGACTTGCTTTCTACTGTCATAATTCTGAATAAATGCATAGCTGTGATCATTACTCTTCAACCCTGTGTATATGTATGTGTGGTTTGTAGCTAGAGACACAAGTTCATTTATCTCCAGGACGACCTGCTGTGGATGCAAAAACTGTTAGGTGAAGGGGAGTAAAAATTTTAAAATGGACACGATTTTTGGCTTTTACACAACAGTATTTTTCTCTCTCTCATTTTTTTGAGCAAAGAAGCTGTGAACTATGGCCAGATGCCCCTTAATGTCAAGTGCTTTGTCCCAGATTATCTCCTTTGGAAGATGAGATCTGTGCTATATAGTGCAACAGACTTAAAGTTAGATTCATTCACTTACTTTCCCACGTAATCAAAATCAGGGGGTGCACAAGATCCTGCATCTACTCTTGCACTCTGAGCACAAAGCACAGGAAAAAAAATGAATGGGATACAAATAGAACACCAATTCACATACAGTACATCTAGAGCAAATTGGCAAAAACTCTTGTAGAGTCAGAGATGCAGACAGAATCCTCATTTCACACAGGAGGCACTCAAGTGAAGATCTGAGCTGCAGAACACAGTGTATTCCATACTATACAACAAACAAACACACATACAAATGTATGTACCCATTTGCTATGACTGGCTGCTAAAAGCATAATTCTCAATTTGGACATTAAAAACAGGTACATAACAAAAAATCCAGGTACCTAATTAGCAGAATATCTGAAAACACAGATGGCACAGAGCTATTCTCAGTTCCAGTAAGATTACAGGCTACTGCGCAGTAACATCAGTTTAAAAAAACTGAGAATAGTAAATAATAAAATAAATGTGAAAAAATATGAACATATCAAACACTGTAAATGAGTGATTTTATTGGTGCCACCAATATGTTAAGTCCTGCTGACTGCTTTCTTGTATAAGAATCAAATTTAAAAATTGTGCGTGTATAGATATATTTTTTTTTGGAGGGGGGGTGGCTTTTAGAAAGTTACACAAAAATGAGTTAAGCCTGAAAAAAGGAGACTTGTACTCCAAACTATGTACAATATAGCATACTTCTCAACCTGTAAGTACAAACAAATTGAACAAACGGAAAAAATAATGGGGGGGGCACAGAGTGTGGTTAGTGCTGTCGCCTCAAAGCATTAAGTTCTTCGGCTCAATTCCCAGCTGGAGCACCTTCTGTATGAAGTCTGCATGTCCTCCTTCCAGTCCTTCTGTTAAGGTTCATAGGTAGGTACTAGGCTATTGGCCCAAGGGCCTAAGTAAGCCTAGCCAACAAGGTTCCCTGGCTTACGTCACCCAAGAAAGTTATTTCCCTGCGCCCCGGTCGAGCAGAGCCACAAGTGATTCCCGGGGTGTATTGATTATTTCCCATCCACTTATCAAGATTTTTCTTGAAGAGTGCTAATGAGGAACTTTGGAACAAGCTACCCATCTATGTCAAGTAGAGTATGGGAAGTCTCTGGGACAGGAATCTATCCCTCCAGCATGTCCTGTTTATTATGGTGACAAGGTTTAGGTCCCTAGATCGTGTAGCACGGAGGGATTGGGATTTCTTTAGGTGTAGCATGTCCAACAGCTCTGGGTTTGACATAGATTTATATGCAAGGCAGGGATCACCTCAGAGTAAGCGATATGCCACAGAGTAAAGCTGGAGTTTTTTGAGATGGTCAGTGTAGGGCCATCTGTTTGAGGCAGTAATCCTTTTTGAGAGGTACTTCTATGGCCTTTCCAGCTACTGCAGATGTCTTGTGAGGTACATTCCAAAAGGGGCGTTGTACTCTATAATGGGTCTAATGAGTGTCGAGTAGAGTGTGACAATGACCTCTTTTTTCCTATCACTTTTGTGATGAGGTGTGCCACATAAAAGGATTTCCTGACTACTGTGGCAATGTGATCAAAGGAGAGACTACTGTCCACCTGGGTCCCCAGGTCTCTCATCACACATTTGGCGTTAAGTAGACTGCCACCTATGTGGTAGTTCATGGGTACAGAGTTTTTACCAAAGGGGATGACAATGCACCTTTTGGCATTGAGCTTGAGGCCATGGCTCTGATACCAGCCATCTGTCTCAGTGAGGCCCTTCTGTAAGATGTCCACATCATTTGGGGACTCAACTATGGCTCCTAGTTTGCAGTCATCTGTGAACTTCGTTAGCCAAAGGCCTTCTGTGTTAGCCTGTACTTCACAGAAGTAGATAACAAACAGGAGAGTTCCCAGGACTGAACCCTGTGGTACTCCACTTGTCGTTGGTTTGACGTCAGATTTGGAGTCTGCAACTTTTACAGTGGGGGTTCCGTCAGTTAGCCAACTGGCAACCCATCTTGTGACATAGGATTTATACCTAGTTTAGTGAGTTTAGCTACAATTCCAGAATGGGGGATGGTGTTGAAAGTCTTGGCGAGGTCAAGATAGGCTGTGTGAACAACCTTGCCCTCATCTACAGCTTTGGTGACTGCCTCAAAGAAATCAGTCAAGTTCAGGAGGCATGATCTGCCTTTCACAAACCTGAACTGGGTGGAGTTCAGAGATTGGAGGTTACTAATGTCTTTGTTTATGAGTTCATGATGATACATTTCATGGCCTTACAGACCAGGCTCATCATGATAACAGGGAGATAGTTCACTGAAGTGGTGGCTCCCCCTTTGTGGAGTGGAATAACTGTTGCTGTGCACCATTCAGTGAGCACAAAGTCTGATGTGAGACTATAACTGAACATGGAGCTTAGGTGGGGAAGCCAGTTTATTCTAAAGTTCGCAGCCTAGGACGTTGTCCGGTCCCATGAATGCTGTATTTTTGGCTTTAGAGAGTGCAGCTTTTACCTGGATAGTTGTGATTACAGGGACTCTGCATTCTTCCTGTACAGATATGGGAGTTGGTTCTGTAATTTTCATGCCGTTTTGCTGTAACTCAGAGCAGACCTGGGTGTTGCCACTGAGATTCTTGACATAGCTATAGAATGCTTTGTGGTTGCCCCTAGAATCAGTGGCGATTTTGTTTTCGTAGCTAGCTTTGGAGGATCTTGTAAGGGATCTCAACTTCTTACGGAGGCTGACCAGGGAACTCCTCCACTCATGGGATTTTACTCGCTTTTGCAACAGTTTCTTCCTTCTGTTGTAGAGTTTGTTTATGGCAGGGGGCACACTAAAACCCCCACTCCCAATCAGTCTGCGGGACCGGTGATCCGCTGTGTTAACCCCTAACGGGATAAGCCGAAAAAACATTGGTTTTATATCCTTACAAAGCTACTAGAATAACGAGGTTTGCATTACTGCGTATTTTCCAAAGACTATGACATTTGACAAACGCAAAAGTCATCATTCAGGAACTTAAACCCTCAATGATTTGCCAGAGAGCCACAAATGTTACGTTGAACAGAAAAATCTTGACAGTCGACAGGCCTGGCTAAAAATCAAATTAAAATGAAAAGAACTGTAAACTCATCGACAGCCTTCCTATGGGTGAAATGCAACTACAGAGTTCAGACAACGAGTGCCAAACAACAAAACACCGATAAAATGAGTGGGTCATCGCCTCCTCTCCTATTTACCTATGTTACGGTGGCATGGTGCCGCTTACAACTATTACTTTAACAAATAATTCAACAGTTTACCACCTGAATTTAGAGCAATTAAAACAATAAGCACGGGAACATCTAAACTTAAGAACGTATGTTTTACTGAAAACTTGTAAGCAGGATAAACTGAATGTACGAGTTAATGTTTTCCTAAAGTAAAAGCCCGTGACGATTGTGATCCACCTCTTCTATAAAAAAGATAGAAAACGCTGAGCAAAACTTTTTTGGCCAACGTTAGCGATGCCCGAAAACAGCAGACACAGTCGATATAGCAAATGATACTTCAACTGCTAGTCCCCGTTCCCTAATGGACAGGCGTCATTTATTGGAAGACGGAACTTCCTTATTATACCAAGGGCACAACGGAAACTTAATCTTAACAAAAGTCATTGAAACTATTACCTCCATACTAAAATTCCCCAGGTACTACTCACCCCTCCTCCACTCAAGCCTCCAATTCCATCAAATTCCCTGCCGAGTCCGCCCCGGTCATCCAGCGGATAGGTATCCGCAGTATCCTGAAATCCAACTACATATACTGGAAGCAACACCAGGCATACAACCAGAACCCCCCAGTAATTACGTATTCCCCTGTTTGCATTACTCATTGCCATAATCAGTACAGTATCAACTACCATCACTCTTCTTCACTTTCACTCATACACTACCAATTACTCGCTTCCTTCCTTATACCACTCACATCCTCATTTACTACTGACAACACAATATCAGCAGACTGCATCACGTGAAGATGCCCTTCTCCGCCCTCAATAATACTCCACCAATCACACGCTTGCACCACTAATTACCATACCCGAAAAAAAATTGTCAGCTTATTTCAGTAATAGCTCTCAGCTAGGTAGGGACAAATCTCAACAAAATCAGGGACACTTTTAAAATATATTAACTTGAGATATTGCCAGAATAAGGGGATGTGTATTAAGACACATTTTCTGAAATAATTCAATATACAACTCTTAATTATTGTCATTAATTAAGTGTAATTCACCACCTTTTCTCCTAAAGTCACCCGTTTTAACAGGGTCTGGATTAAGAGGAACAGAAATAACATTTGTCATAAAATCAGACACAGTTAAGAGTATGATTTCGATTATTTGAAAATGCCGGCCTCTTGTATATCATATCCGTAGTTCTCAGCTTTTTTTTACCTCCAGAATCAGGCTGGGCCGCATCAATCAATCAATCAGGGACAAATGACAGAATCAGGTACAAATCTAGAGAAAAATCGGGGACAATCAAGAACACTTTTAAAATATTAGTACTATTAACTTTTAGTTATGTACTCACCATAACTTCAGATGTTTGGGATCCATCTCGCCTACATTCTGACTGATGGGTTCGGAGCCGATCCCTCGGCTCCGACTCGGCACGCTTATGCTATAGAGCGAGGCCTCTAATTGGCTGAGCTATCTTTATCCCAGGATGCACCACCACTAATCCCCCAGATCTTGTTTGTCTGCATTCATGCACACATGCACAGCTTGTTTATATAACATTGTTAGATGTTTCAAGATGAAACAACAGGATTCGGACCTTCTGATATCCTCTGATCTCCAAGGAAGGGGAAGGAGGGTGGGTTATTAGGAATGGCGAGATGGATCCCAAACATCTGAAGTTATGGTGAGTACATAACTAAAAGATGTTATGTGATCCTATCTTGCCTACATTCTGACTGATGGGACAGCGTCCTAGCACCTAAATCCCGGGTGGCTCATTGGAAAACACTCCTGAGCACTGTGGAACCAAATGAAGCTCGTCCTCTAGATGCCACATCTAATTTGTAGTGAGAAATGAAGGTGTGCGGGGAAGACCATGTAGCCGCAGCACAAATGTCACCAATAGCAAGCTTAGAATGAAATGCTACCGAAGTAGCCATAGCCCTTGTAGAATGAGCCTTGACAGAGGTGGTAAGCTCTTTGTTAGAATAAATATAAGCTTGAGTAATACAGTCCCTGATCCATTTGGCAATAGTGACCTTTGTGACCGTTGCCCAATTTGTTTTCTGCAAAGGATACAAACAACTGATCTGTTTTCCTTGATTGTTTGGTCCTATCTAAATAAAAATGTAACTGCCTGTGGACATCTAGTGTGTGGAAAATAAACTCCGCTTTATTGGAGTATTTTGGGAAAAAAACTGGGAGCTCTAACGACTGTTGCAAGCATAAAGTAGAACAGACTTTAGGAACAAAAGAAGGATTTGGTCTGAGGGATACCCTGTCTGTATGAAAAACCAAGTACGGGGGTTTCACTGACAAAGCTTGAAGTTCTGAAACCCTTCTGGCTGAAGTAATCGCCACTAGAAAGGCTGTCTTCCATGATAGAAACTTTAGATCACAGGTAGCTGCCGGTTCAAAGGGAAAAGAAGTCAAGGCACGTAATACTATATCGAGATCCCATGGAGGTGCAGGATGAGAAATCGGAGGTCTTAATAGAGCAGCACCTTTCAAGAAGGTCTTGCACAACCTGTTGCTCATTAAAGGTGGGTCTATGGATTCATGAAAATTAGAAATCGCTGCCAATTGTACTTTGATGGTAGAAACAGAAGAGCCTTGATTGAAAAGAGAGGTCAGGAATTTGAGTACTTCTGCCACGGGTGTAGAAATGGGGTCCAGGCCCCTGAGTTGAGCCCAGATAGCAAACCTTTTCCATTTGCTAGAATACAGTTTCTTCGTAGCAGACTTGTGGGCTGAAGATAATATGTGCACCACATCTGGATCCAGTGCATGTCTCCTGACTATAGTCGGAAGAGGAGGAGCCAGGCCATCAATTTTAATGTGTGTAGGGACTGGTGTAGTAGTCCCGACTGATGAATCAGTAGGTCTGGGACCTGGTCCAGGAACCATGGACCTTCCAGAGCATGTTTCCGAAGATAGAGAAACCACACTTGACGAGGCCAGTAAGGAGCAATTAAGATCATCTTGCTCCCTAAGAGATGCCTTTTGAATCACCCTGGGGAGGAGAGGAACTGGAGGGAAGGCATAAAGCAGGCCGGTGGGCCAAGGATGGACTAATGCATCCATAGGGCTCTTCCCCAGAGCCGGGGTTAGGGAGAAAAATTCTTTGCACTGTGATTCAGAGGAGTCGCGAAGAGTTCGCAACACGGAACTCCCCATTTGCTGAAAATCTGCCTTGTAATTGTCATATTCAGAGACCATTCGTGAGGAGAGAGGATGGTTCTGCTCAACCTGTCGGCTATGACATTGGACTTGCCCGGTATGTGAGTAGCCACTAGGAAGCGTTTGGTCGAGACTGCCCATTCCCAAACTCTCATCGCTTCTCTGCAAAGAGGATAGGATCTGGTCCCTCCCTGTTTGTTCAGGTACCAGACAACTGACATGTTGTCTGAGTGAACAGCAATTACACCCTGAGGGAGGTAATCGTGAAGGGCTTGAAGGGATAGGAGTACTGCCCTCATTTCTAGGATGTTGATGTGGAGAGGGGTCTCTTCCGGGTGCCATTTGCCTTGGACTGACCTGCCCAGGGAATGCCCCGTCTGGGAGGCGTCCGTGGTCAAAGTGGCCGCCGGAGGAGGAAGAACAAAGGGTCGTCCCTGATCCAAATTGGAGGACACTAGCCACCAGCGAAGGTCCCGTTTGCAAGATTCTGTGATCCATATTAGATGATTGAGAGGGAGTTCCTGAAAGGACCACTGAGTTGAAAGAAGCCACTGGAGGATTCTCATGTGTAACCTTGCCAAGAGAACTAGCAGAACTGTGGCAGACATCGATCCCAATAGCTGTAGGACCATTCTGGCTGGGGCTTTGGACCTGGGGAGTAAGGCTCGAACCTGATTTTGAATGGTCTGAATTCTGTCTGCAGGTAGATAGACCCGCATCTGGTTTGAATCTATCTCTACCCCTATGAATCTTATTCTTTGAGATGGCCGTAACACAGACTTTGGCCAATTGAAGGTGATTCCAAGGGAATTGCCCAGTGATATTGTGGCTTGCAGGCTCCGTAGAAGTAGATGCTTGGAGGTGGCAGTTAGGAGCCAGTCGTCTAGACGGAAACACCTGGAATCCTAGACTTCTCAAGTGAGCAGTCACTACTGCCAAGCATTTGGTGAACACCCTGGGGCTGTGGTGAGACCAAAGGGCAGCGCGGAACTGAAAATGACTGCCTCCTAGGCTGAAGCGCAAGTGTCTCCTGGACGTTTGATGTATTTTGATATGGTAATACGCGTCCTTGAGGTCTATGGAGCACATCCAAACACCTTTCTCCAACAATGGGAGAATGGTTTGTAAAGTGACCATTCGGAACTTGGACTTCTTGACTGAACTGTTTAGGTTGCTTAGGTCCAAAATGGGCCTCAAGTCCCCGGTCTTTTTTGGCACCAAAAAGAATCTTGAGTAAGTCCCTAATCCGATCTGGTCTGCGGGGACCAGTTGGACGACTCCTTTTTGCAGCAGCTTTGAAATTTCTGAGGCTGCGGTATCCCATTGACTGGGTGGCGGGTCCGGGATTCTTTTGGACTGAGGGGGGGGCAACAGAATGGGATGGAATAACCTCCGGCGATAATTCGAAGCACCCATCGGTCCTGAGTGATCCCTTCCCAGGCCTTCAGGTGCTTCGAAAAATGACCCCCGACTGGCTCCGGAGCAGCACAGTCGGGCAATCCCTCAGGGACTATGAAAAGCTGAAGAGCCACGAAAGGACTCGTGGTCTCCAGTGTTGCGAGGGCCTCTGCCGCCTCTGGGACGGCGTCTTCCTGATGAATTTCCCCCTCCTCTGCCTCTGGAGGGGGAACCTTCCTGCTGAGAGGGGTAAGACTTCTGAGATCTATGGAACCACATCTTCCCTCCTCTTTTAGCCTTGGGATAAGGCCGAAAGGGAGTGGAAAATCATGCCCCTACGGCAGTCAGAGTCTTACCCTCCTGTTCACAGCGGGTAAGTGTGTCTTTTACCTTGGGCCCAAACAGGGAGGACCCATCAAAGGGGGCGTCGGCAAATGAAGACTTGAAGGCCTCCGCGAAATGACACAGGTGGAGCCAGGCTTGTCTCCGTAGAGCAATGCCTGTACCCGCTGCTCTACTCGCCCCTTCGGTCGCATACGAAATGAGCCTCATGGACGAGTTTGAAATGGACGACATTGTAGCCAGCTGAGATCCAACCGTCTGGGCCAGCTCCTCAGGCAGGTTACCTAAGAGGGTATCGGATAGCTCCTTAATCAGATCCCTCTGAAATCTCGTAAAGTGCGTCAGGTAGTTCAAAGACCTCAGAGTAAAGGCCGCTGAACTAAGGGTGCACTTACCGTACCGATCCATGCTCCTAGACTCCTTATTAGGAGGATGGACGGACGTAGAAGCCTCTGCTACATCTTGCTGGGTAGCAGATGCCACTACCATAGCATCCACAGCCACACCTTTCATAAGGAACTCTCTATATGGGGGCACCGAAAGAAATTTGTTTGGTCGAGCGGGCACCGGTTCCACAGAGTCTGGGTGTTCCCACGCCCTTCGACAGATCAAATCCAAGAGCTCGTCGAAGGGCGGAGACACCCAGGAGGCGGAGGGCTGAGCCCCGAAGGCCTTCAGGAACACCGACTCATCAGCAGAGGGAGGTTTGGACTGCCAGCCGCCTCGTTGTTTTAGGGCTTCCAGGATGTCTGCAAAGGAGACATCATCTGAGGACGACTTGGGGGACCCCTCTGCATCATCGAGATCGGTGTCAGATGTCAAAGACTCATCAGGGGAGTCAACGTGCTTCCTCTTGCACGTTCTCTTCCTGAACGGTTCTTCCGAAGAGGCTTCAGAAGGACCTCCAGGAGGGGGAGAAACCCCAGCGGGGGTAACCTGAGGCCCAGGGGCTCCGCTGTCTACGGACAGGGGGACTGCCAATGACCCAGTCTCCAAATGTAGGGAAGGAGCTGGGGAAACTGTGGAGGTAGCCAATGAAGATTTGGCTAGAGCACTCCTCATAGCCCTGAAGGCGGGACCACCAGAATCCTGGAAAGGTCCCCCCTCCGTGGCCACGACAGTGGACGGTACTCCCGCCGCCGATGCACCAAGAGGGAGACTTGAGACTGAAAGCATCAATCCCGAAGCCTCCCCCCCCAGGGCCGAAGGAAGAAGTCCGTGCACTGAATTTCGACCCAAGAGCCGGAGTCGGAGCAAGGGTCGGGCCTGACCCTAACACCTCCACTGGTTCCACCAACAGCTGCTCCAACGGT
Source organism: Protopterus annectens (assembly GCF_019279795.1). Lineage (NCBI taxonomy): Eukaryota > Metazoa > Chordata > Ceratodontiformes > Protopteridae > Protopterus > Protopterus annectens. Next base: position 340,950,589 of record NC_056737.1, read on the forward strand.
GCCGAAGCTGTTGGAGGAGGAAGTACAGTAGGGGAGTGGACCATTGGCTCCAAAGCCAAATGGGCTGGAGCCGAAACCATCTTTTGGAACACCGGAGACTGGAAGAGTCGAAGGAGCACCCTGTCGATGTCCGAATCAGACATCCTGGATGATCTCGAGGATACCGATCGGGCCCGAACCGATTTCTCCATCGGCTCCAAAGGGCTCGGGGACCGGCTCCGAAAAGACTCAACAATTATCGGCTCCGAGGAAACCTTCAAGGAAATTTCCCTCGGTGCCGATAAGGACTTCGGCTCCGAGGGGGAAGTGTCTGAGCCGATGACCCTTATCGGCTCCAATATCAGTGGAGCCGATGAGGGTGACCCACCTCTCGATGCTCCAGACCTCGGCTCCGAAACCAGAGGGGTCGAGGCTGGAGGCATCGAGGCAGACCGTTCCGACCTCGGCTCCGAAGTCCGTGGAGCCGATGGAGAAGTCTGCTTAGTTTTCTTAGCCGTCGGTTCCGACTGACTGGTTGGAGCCGGCGCTTTCCTCTTTTTAGAAGGAGACGGAGAGGAAGATAAAGCCTCCTCGAAAGAAGGCTTGATTAATTCTTTGAGGATTAATTTGTTTTTCCTCTCCTGGAGGACTCTGGAGGAAAACGCATGGCATACACTGCACGATTCCTGCAGATGTTTAGCGCCAAGACAATAGACGCACGAGGAGTGGTCGTCCGTTATGGACATTTTGAACCCACACCTCGTGCACTTTTTAAACCTGGAGGGTTTATGTTCTTTAGACATAATCCTAGAAACACAGACAACAACAGTAACTTAAGTGTTTGAAGTAAGGTTTCACACAGGAACAAAATATGTATCACTAACTCAGAAAAAAAAAATTTTAAACTAAAGAACTTTTTTTTTTTTTTTTACACACAAGAATGAGAGAAAGAGAAAGGGGAAACAAGGAGGGTCAAGACCCTCTAACTCAAATGGGTACTTGACCCACACACAACCACTAAAGTAGTAGTTAGCACAGGGGAAAGCCCCTCTAACTTAAATGGAACCTTCTCTGACAGGAAAATATACTAAAAACGCAATCAAACTGTTAGAAATACACTCATACACAAAAAATAGCCGTTAAAACAGCTTTTGGGTTTAAATGAAGCAAATACTGACAGGAAAAAAACCTAATATATAGTACTTAGCCCAGCCAATGTTGAGACCACGTCCAAGCTCTGTAAGCGGCAAACGAGATCTGGGGGATTAGTGGTGGTGCATCCTGGGATAAAGATAGCTCAGCCAATTAGAGGCCTCGCTCTATAGCATAAGCGTGCCGAGTCGGAGCCGAGGGATCGGCTCTGAACCCATCAGTCAGAATGTAGGCGAGATAGGATCACATAACATCCTAAGATATTGCCAGAATAAGAGAATGTGAATTAATTTCCATCTTTTTAAGTTAAAGAAGTCTACAGCTCTTAATTATTGTCAATATTTACTGAGTTTAATTCACCACCTTTCCTCCAAACGTCACCCGTTTTAGGCGGGATTAAGATGGACAGAGCTAAAATTTGAGTCAAAATCAGTGACACAGATGTGTCTGGGTCGGACATTGATTAAAATGTTACTACCATTAACATGAGAAGTTGGCAGAATAAGAGAATGTGATTTAACATGCATTTTCTGAAGAAAAATAAGTATGTTATTCTGCCATCTTTTTTCCCAAAATCACCTCTTTTAGTGGGGACACGGCAACATTTTGAGCCAAAAATCAGGGACAGTTAAGAAATTTAGTCACTCGATGTACCTCTTTGCCAACTCACTACCAGATTAGTGGCTCGTTTGACCTGGCTAATACCTTCCTCATCACTCGCTAGCATCGCTTCCCCGCTCGCACAGTTCACCGTTATTACTCTCAACCTTTTACCCCAGACTCGGGGGCAGATCCAAGAATAGTCTTGGGTACTTTTTAAAATATTAGTGCGATTAATTTAAGAATGTAACAGAGTAAAATAACGCGAATTTATATGCATTTTCTGAAGTAAAATAAGCCTTTAACTTCTAACATATCAAAATGTACTATTATTTATTAAGTGTAATTATCACCTTTCTCTCAAAATCAACTGCAATGGGAAGCATAGCTCTCGACCAATCAGGGACAAATTTCAACAGAATCAGGGACAAAAACAGAAATAATCAGGGGCAATCGGGGCACTTTTAAAATATTAGTTCTGTTAACTTGAACCATTGACAGAGAAACTGCATAATGTAAATTAATATACAGTTTCTGAAGTAAAAGAAGTGTAATTGTTGTCATTATTTGTTAAGTATAATTCACCACAAATTCTCCCAAAGTCACCGACTGTAGTAGAGATTAAGGGGGACACAGTTAAAATTTGTGTCAAAATCAGGGGCAGTTGAGAAGTATGATGGGAAGAACAGGGTAAACATTTGAGCCAGAATCGGGAGCAATTAGCTAGCACACCATTCAATTATTTGTCAGCCGTTAACAATACAGGGTTCTCTGAGTAAAATCACATGACAAAGTCCCTCCCCACCCCTAAATACAAGAGGAAAACTATTCTATATGCGTGAGGTTTTCTTTATACCTAATTACTAATTCAAACGCCCAGTCTGGTTGTCATTTAGGGTAAAGCAAGAAAACTGGAAACAAATAATGGGTAATCAGTGCTATGTGGAAATAACATTTAGCTTTGAAACTGTATTCTAGGTTGCAGCTGCAGCTCTATAGTTCAGGAGTTGTCTACTTAACATTCAGAGACTGTATTATGGATGTCACAAGATTCCTTGCCTTTTACTGCCATACAGAAGATGGCAGATTGGAAGGGGCGGTGTTGCTAGATATCCGGCAAACGAATAGCTCGAGCAC